>NW_026871503.1:0-118408 GCF_028564815.1 Eubalaena glacialis
TGATATCATAGGATAGAGGTCTTTTGCTTTCCGACTTACCTCATGTCTTGTGATTATCTCCAGGCTCATCTGTGGTGCCTCAAAGAGCAGTGTTTCATTGTTTTCCATGGCTAAGATTCCATCGTGTACATGGACCACTACTTTTTATCCATTCACCTGTTGATGGACATTTTGGTAGCTTCACTGTCTTGGCTATTGTGAATAAGGCTGCAGTGCAGCTTTTGCAGCCTGTGTCTTCTCGATTCTGGTCTTCTCAGGTGACAGACCCAGTGGTTCACCTGCTGGATTGAATGGTACCTCAATTTTTCCTTTTCAACGCAGCTCCTTTCTGTTCTCATTATTGGCTGTTACCCTTTCACATCTCACCAGCAAGTAGAGGGTACAGAGTTCTCTAAAACGCCTGCAGCCTTTATTGTTTGTAGACCTTTTGCTGATGGTCAGTCGACTGGGGAGAGTTGAAACCTTTTTGTAGATTAGATTGCATGAGTCTAATACTTCCTGAGGTTGAGCTTTTATCCATTTTCCTTTTCTTTAAAGAGAGTGAGTAAAACTTACCACCTCATACTATCTTCCTGAAAGATTTGCCTGTTTTGAATTTTTTTGTTCATTCCCCACCTCAGCACAATTTTGGAGGGCAGGTGTCCTTTACTGCCCCAAGTCCTTGTGAATGTTCAGTGACCATTAGCTGTGGGTTTAAAGCCGCTCTTGTGGGAAACGGCCGCAAGGCGGCAGCATTTCTCCTTTACCAAATCTGGTTACTAGGGCAACAGAGCCTTAATGGAAGTCGTGTTGTAGGTTGTAAATTAGAATGGAATGTGCCAGGAAAAAGCCCTTTATGTTTATGGCTCATTACTTCTTATGCGTATTTTTAACTCTTTTTTATTTTTTATCACAGCAAATTTGATTACAACGTTTTGTTTATTCTAGGTGTGCAAGATGTGGTTCTTTCACAAATATACATGTATCTATTATTCGTCGGATCCTTTTTCCATGTAGATTATGAGAGAATATTGAGTAGTCCTCTCTTGGTATTCCGTAGGTATTTGGTGATTATATATTTCACATGTGTTTGTATATCTCTGTTAACCCCAATGTCGTAATGTATCTACTCCTCACACCTTTCCATTTGGTGAACCATAAGTTTAATGAACCTGTGATTGCCCTTCTCTGTGGAAATATCTTCATTGGTATCGAATTTTAGGTAACACCTATAAGTGATATGATAGGACCTGTGTCTTTCGCTTTCTCACTTACCACAAGTTGCGTGATTACTTCTAGACTCACCTATGGTGCTGCAAATGGCACTGTTTCATTCTTTCGCTAACTAATATTCCATCTCGACATGTAGCAGTTCTTCCTGGTCCACCCATCTGTTGGTGGACTTTTTGGTTACTTCCATATCTTGGCTATTGTAATACTGTGCAGTGCACATTTGTCTGCCTGTGTCTTTCCAATTCTGTCTTCCTAGGTTATAGGTCCAGGAATGGGCCGGCTGGATCATACGGGAGCTCAATGTTTACCTTTTAAAGGCCCCTCCATTCTGTTCTCATTAGTGGCTCTTTCCAGGTTATGTCCCTCTTAAAGTTCACGGTATGCATTTCTCCACAACACCTTCAGCATTTACTGTTTATAGATTTCTTGCTGATGGCGATTCTGACTGGTGTGAGCTGATACCAATTTGTGGTTGAATCTGCATGTGTGTCATATTCCGTTGAAATTGGCCTGTAAGGCATGTCCGTTTTATTTTTCAAACTGTGATTACAGCTTAGTTCTTCAAAGTGTTTGCTTCAAGTATGTGTCACATTTTAAAATGTTTTGGCCATTACTTCCCTCAAGACATTTTGAGGGCAGGTTTCACTTACAGCCCTGCAGTACTTGTTCATATGAAGTGACCATTAGCACAGGCTTTACAGCTGCTTTTGCAGGTAACGGCCAGAGGGCGGCATCCTTTCTACGATCCCCACTCTGGTAACTAGGGAAACAGACCTCCCGGCCAGCGGTGTTCCTCGCTGATAAATTAGAGTGGAATGTGCCCGGGTAAACCCACAGAAGCTGATATCTCCTTCCTTTTGTTTGTTTTTTAAATTTAATTTATAGTTTTTATTGGAGAAATATTCCATTGTGTACATGGACCACTTCTTCTTGGTTCCTTCCTCTGATGATGGACATTTTCATTGCTTCCAAGTGATGGCTATAGTAAATATTGCTGGAGTGCAGGATTGCCAGCCTGTGACTTTTTGATTCTCATTTTCTCAGGAGATAGGCCCAGCAGTGGGTGTGATTGATGGACTGGTAGCTCAATGTTTCCCTTTTCAAAGCACCTCCATTGTGTTTTCATTAGTGGCTCTTACCACATGGCCCTTAGAACCGAGGGTACGCATTTCTCCACAATCCCTTCAGCATTTATTGTTTGCACCGTTTTCGCTAATGGCCATTCTGACTGCTGTGAGCTGATAGGTTTTTCTAATTTGGGTTTGCATGTCTTTAAAAATTCCTAAAATTCAACATTTTCCCACGCCTTTTCCTTTCTGTGAAAAAAAAACAGAAAAAAGTATGAGTACCATATACGTCTTGAATTTGTCTTCTTGGAAGGTTGCCCTCTTTTGAATTTATTACTCGATTTTCGACCCCAGGCCTTTTTTGGAGGGCAGGTGTCATTTACAGAACTGCAACGTTGGTGAATATTTAGGGACCTTTAGCAATGGGTTTAAAGCTGCTGTTAAGGGAAACGGCCACAAGGAGGCAGCATTTCTCCGTTGTCAAATCTGGGTACTAGGGCAGCAGAGTCTTTCTGGAAGTCGTGTTCCTAGGTTGTAAATTAGAATGGAATGTGCTAGGAGAAACCCCCATTAGTGTATGTCTCATTACTTCTTGTTTTTTAAATTTTTTAATTGGGGTATAGATTAGAATATTATTTGTCCTAGGTTTACAATATCTGGTTCATTTGTACATTATATATGTCTATGCATGTACAGATCCTCTTCCCAGGTAAAATATTACAGAGTGTTCCGTAGACCTCCCTTGCTATAGGGTCGGTCTTTTTGATATACGTATATGATATGAATTTGTATCCATATAGTAACACTGATGTTAATTGATCCATTCCCCCCCACCTTTCCTTTTAGATGAGCATAGTTTGTTTTCTAAGTCTGTGAGTGTCTTTCTCTGTGGAAATAGGTTCATTTGTGTCAGTTATTAGATAACGCCTATAAGTGATATCATAGGATAGAGGTCTTTTGCTTTCCGACTTACCTCATGTCTTGTGATTATCTCCAGGCTCATCTGTGGTGCCTCAAAGAGCAGTGTTTCATTGTTTTCCATGGCTAAGATTCCATCGTGTACATGGACCACTACTTTTTATCCATTCACCTGTTGATGGACATTTTGGTAGCTTCACTGTCTTGGCTATTGTGAATAAGGCTGCAGTGCAGCTTTTGCAGCCTGTGTCTTCTCGATTCTGGTCTTCTCAGGTGACAGACCCAGTGGTTCACCTGCTGGATTGAATGGTACCTCAATTTTTCCTTTTCAACGCAGCTCCTTTCTGTTCTCATTATTGGCTGTTACCCTTTCACATCTCACCAGCAAGTAGAGGGTACAGAGTTCTCTAAAACGCCTGCAGCCTTTATTGTTTGTAGACCTTTTGCTGATGGTCAGTCGACTGGGGAGAGTTGAAACCTTTTTGTAGATTAGATTGCATGAGTCTAATACTTCCTGAGGTTGAGCTTTTATCCATTTTCCTTTTCTTTAAAGAGAGTGAGTAAAACTTACCACCTCATACTATCTTCCTGAAAGATTTGCCTGTTTTGAATTTTTTTGTTCATTCCCCACCTCAGCACAATTTTGGAGGGCAGGTGTCCTTTACTGCCCCAAGTCCTTGTGAATGTTCAGTGACCATTAGCTGTGGGTTTAAAGCCGCTCTTGTGGGAAACGGCCGCAAGGCGGCAGCATTTCTCCTTTACCAAATCTGGTTACTAGGGCAACAGAGCCTTAATGGAAGTCGTGTTGTAGGTTGTAAATTAGAATGGAATGTGCCAGGAAAAAGCCCTTTATGTTTATGGCTCATTACTTCTTATGCGTATTTTTAACTCTTTTTTATTTTTTATCACAGCAAATTTGATTACAACGTTTTGTTTATTCTAGGTGTGCAAGATGTGGTTCTTTCACAAATATACATGTATCTATTATTCGTCGGATCCTTTTTCCATGTAGATTATGAGAGAATATTGAGTAGTCCTCTCTTGGTATTCCGTAGGTATTTGGTGATTATATATTTCACATGTGTTTGTATATCTCTGTTAACCCCAATGTCGTAATGTATCTACTCCTCACACCTTTCCATTTGGTGAACCATAAGTTTAATGAACCTGTGATTGCCCTTCTCTGTGGAAATATCTTCATTGGTATCGAATTTTAGGTAACACCTATAAGTGATATGATAGGACCTGTGTCTTTCGCTTTCTCACTTACCACAAGTTGCGTGATTACTTCTAGACTCACCTATGGTGCTGCAAATGGCACTGTTTCATTCTTTCGCTAACTAATATTCCATCTCGACATGTAGCAGTTCTTCCTGGTCCACCCATCTGTTGGTGGACTTTTTGGTTACTTCCATATCTTGGCTATTGTAATACTGTGCAGTGCACATTTGTCTGCCTGTGTCTTTCCAATTCTGTCTTCCTAGGTTATAGGTCCAGGAATGGGCCGGCTGGATCATACGGGAGCTCAATGTTTACCTTTTAAAGGCCCCTCCATTCTGTTCTCATTAGTGGCTCTTTCCAGGTTATGTCCCTCTTAAAGTTCACGGTATGCATTTCTCCACAACACCTTCAGCATTTACTGTTTATAGATTTCTTGCTGATGGCGATTCTGACTGGTGTGAGCTGATACCAATTTGTGGTTGAATCTGCATGTGTGTCATATTCCGTTGAAATTGGCCTGTAAGGCATGTCCGTTTTATTTTTCAAACTGTGATTACAGCTTAGTTCTTCAAAGTGTTTGCTTCAAGTATGTGTCACATTTTAAAATGTTTTGGCCATTACTTCCCTCAAGACATTTTGAGGGCAGGTTTCACTTACAGCCCTGCAGTACTTGTTCATATGAAGTGACCATTAGCACAGGCTTTACAGCTGCTTTTGCAGGTAACGGCCAGAGGGCGGCATCCTTTCTACGATCCCCACTCTGGTAACTAGGGAAACAGACCTCCCGGCCAGCGGTGTTCCTCGCTGATAAATTAGAGTGGAATGTGCCCGGGTAAACCCACAGAAGCTGATATCTCCTTCCTTTTGTTTGTTTTTTAAATTTAATTTATAGTTTTTATTGGAGAAATATTCCATTGTGTACATGGACCACTTCTTCTTGGTTCCTTCCTCTGATGATGGACATTTTCATTGCTTCCAAGTGATGGCTATAGTAAATATTGCTGGAGTGCAGGATTGCCAGCCTGTGACTTTTTGATTCTCATTTTCTCAGGAGATAGGCCCAGCAGTGGGTGTGATTGATGGACTGGTAGCTCAATGTTTCCCTTTTCAAAGCACCTCCATTGTGTTTTCATTAGTGGCTCTTACCACATGGCCCTTAGAACCGAGGGTACGCATTTCTCCACAATCCCTTCAGCATTTATTGTTTGCACCGTTTTCGCTAATGGCCATTCTGACTGCTGTGAGCTGATAGGTTTTTCTAATTTGGGTTTGCATGTCTTTAAAAATTCCTAAAATTCAACATTTTCCCACGCCTTTTCCTTTCTGTGAAAAAAAAACAGAAAAAAGTATGAGTACCATATACGTCTTGAATTTGTCTTCTTGGAAGGTTGCCCTCTTTTGAATTTATTACTCGATTTTCGACCCCAGGCCTTTTTTGGAGGGCAGGTGTCATTTACAGAACTGCAACGTTGGTGAATATTTAGGGACCTTTAGCAATGGGTTTAAAGCTGCTGTTAAGGGAAACGGCCACAAGGAGGCAGCATTTCTCCGTTGTCAAATCTGGGTACTAGGGCAGCAGAGTCTTTCTGGAAGTCGTGTTCCTAGGTTGTAAATTAGAATGGAATGTGCTAGGAGAAACCCCCATTAGTGTATGTCTCATTACTTCTTGTTTTTTAAATTTTTTAATTGGGGTATAGATTAGAATATTATTTGTCCTAGGTTTACAATATCTGGTTCATTTGTACATTATATATGTCTATGCATGTACAGATCCTCTTCCCAGGTAAAATATTACAGAGTGTTCCGTAGACCTCCCTTGCTATAGGGTCGGTCTTTTTGATATACGTATATGATATGAATTTGTATCCATATAGTAACACTGATGTTAATTGATCCATTCCCCCCCACCTTTCCTTTTAGATGAGCATAGTTTGTTTTCTAAGTCTGTGAGTGTCTTTCTCTGTGGAAATAGGTTCATTTGTGTCAGTTATTAGATAACGCCTATAAGTGATATCATAGGATAGAGGTCTTTTGCTTTCCGACTTACCTCATGTCTTGTGATTATCTCCAGGCTCATCTGTGGTGCCTCAAAGAGCAGTGTTTCATTGTTTTCCATGGCTAAGATTCCATCGTGTACATGGACCACTACTTTTTATCCATTCACCTGTTGATGGACATTTTGGTAGCTTCACTGTCTTGGCTATTGTGAATAAGGCTGCAGTGCAGCTTTTGCAGCCTGTGTCTTCTCGATTCTGGTCTTCTCAGGTGACAGACCCAGTGGTTCACCTGCTGGATTGAATGGTACCTCAATTTTTCCTTTTCAACGCAGCTCCTTTCTGTTCTCATTATTGGCTGTTACCCTTTCACATCTCACCAGCAAGTAGAGGGTACAGAGTTCTCTAAAACGCCTGCAGCCTTTATTGTTTGTAGACCTTTTGCTGATGGTCAGTCGACTGGGGAGAGTTGAAACCTTTTTGTAGATTAGATTGCATGAGTCTAATACTTCCTGAGGTTGAGCTTTTATCCATTTTCCTTTTCTTTAAAGAGAGTGAGTAAAACTTACCACCTCATACTATCTTCCTGAAAGATTTGCCTGTTTTGAATTTTTTTGTTCATTCCCCACCTCAGCACAATTTTGGAGGGCAGGTGTCCTTTACTGCCCCAAGTCCTTGTGAATGTTCAGTGACCATTAGCTGTGGGTTTAAAGCCGCTCTTGTGGGAAACGGCCGCAAGGCGGCAGCATTTCTCCTTTACCAAATCTGGTTACTAGGGCAACAGAGCCTTAATGGAAGTCGTGTTGTAGGTTGTAAATTAGAATGGAATGTGCCAGGAAAAAGCCCTTTATGTTTATGGCTCATTACTTCTTATGCGTATTTTTAACTCTTTTTTATTTTTTATCACAGCAAATTTGATTACAACGTTTTGTTTATTCTAGGTGTGCAAGATGTGGTTCTTTCACAAATATACATGTATCTATTATTCGTCGGATCCTTTTTCCATGTAGATTATGAGAGAATATTGAGTAGTCCTCTCTTGGTATTCCGTAGGTATTTGGTGATTATATATTTCACATGTGTTTGTATATCTCTGTTAACCCCAATGTCGTAATGTATCTACTCCTCACACCTTTCCATTTGGTGAACCATAAGTTTAATGAACCTGTGATTGCCCTTCTCTGTGGAAATATCTTCATTGGTATCGAATTTTAGGTAACACCTATAAGTGATATGATAGGACCTGTGTCTTTCGCTTTCTCACTTACCACAAGTTGCGTGATTACTTCTAGACTCACCTATGGTGCTGCAAATGGCACTGTTTCATTCTTTCGCTAACTAATATTCCATCTCGACATGTAGCAGTTCTTCCTGGTCCACCCATCTGTTGGTGGACTTTTTGGTTACTTCCATATCTTGGCTATTGTAATACTGTGCAGTGCACATTTGTCTGCCTGTGTCTTTCCAATTCTGTCTTCCTAGGTTATAGGTCCAGGAATGGGCCGGCTGGATCATACGGGAGCTCAATGTTTACCTTTTAAAGGCCCCTCCATTCTGTTCTCATTAGTGGCTCTTTCCAGGTTATGTCCCTCTTAAAGTTCACGGTATGCATTTCTCCACAACACCTTCAGCATTTACTGTTTATAGATTTCTTGCTGATGGCGATTCTGACTGGTGTGAGCTGATACCAATTTGTGGTTGAATCTGCATGTGTGTCATATTCCGTTGAAATTGGCCTGTAAGGCATGTCCGTTTTATTTTTCAAACTGTGATTACAGCTTAGTTCTTCAAAGTGTTTGCTTCAAGTATGTGTCACATTTTAAAATGTTTTGGCCATTACTTCCCTCAAGACATTTTGAGGGCAGGTTTCACTTACAGCCCTGCAGTACTTGTTCATATGAAGTGACCATTAGCACAGGCTTTACAGCTGCTTTTGCAGGTAACGGCCAGAGGGCGGCATCCTTTCTACGATCCCCACTCTGGTAACTAGGGAAACAGACCTCCCGGCCAGCGGTGTTCCTCGCTGATAAATTAGAGTGGAATGTGCCCGGGTAAACCCACAGAAGCTGATATCTCCTTCCTTTTGTTTGTTTTTTAAATTTAATTTATAGTTTTTATTGGAGAAATATTCCATTGTGTACATGGACCACTTCTTCTTGGTTCCTTCCTCTGATGATGGACATTTTCATTGCTTCCAAGTGATGGCTATAGTAAATATTGCTGGAGTGCAGGATTGCCAGCCTGTGACTTTTTGATTCTCATTTTCTCAGGAGATAGGCCCAGCAGTGGGTGTGATTGATGGACTGGTAGCTCAATGTTTCCCTTTTCAAAGCACCTCCATTGTGTTTTCATTAGTGGCTCTTACCACATGGCCCTTAGAACCGAGGGTACGCATTTCTCCACAATCCCTTCAGCATTTATTGTTTGCACCGTTTTCGCTAATGGCCATTCTGACTGCTGTGAGCTGATAGGTTTTTCTAATTTGGGTTTGCATGTCTTTAAAAATTCCTAAAATTCAACATTTTCCCACGCCTTTTCCTTTCTGTGAAAAAAAAACAGAAAAAAGTATGAGTACCATATACGTCTTGAATTTGTCTTCTTGGAAGGTTGCCCTCTTTTGAATTTATTACTCGATTTTCGACCCCAGGCCTTTTTTGGAGGGCAGGTGTCATTTACAGAACTGCAACGTTGGTGAATATTTAGGGACCTTTAGCAATGGGTTTAAAGCTGCTGTTAAGGGAAACGGCCACAAGGAGGCAGCATTTCTCCGTTGTCAAATCTGGGTACTAGGGCAGCAGAGTCTTTCTGGAAGTCGTGTTCCTAGGTTGTAAATTAGAATGGAATGTGCTAGGAGAAACCCCCATTAGTGTATGTCTCATTACTTCTTGTTTTTTAAATTTTTTAATTGGGGTATAGATTAGAATATTATTTGTCCTAGGTTTACAATATCTGGTTCATTTGTACATTATATATGTCTATGCATGTACAGATCCTCTTCCCAGGTAAAATATTACAGAGTGTTCCGTAGACCTCCCTTGCTATAGGGTCGGTCTTTTTGATATACGTATATGATATGAATTTGTATCCATATAGTAACACTGATGTTAATTGATCCATTCCCCCCCACCTTTCCTTTTAGATGAGCATAGTTTGTTTTCTAAGTCTGTGAGTGTCTTTCTCTGTGGAAATAGGTTCATTTGTGTCAGTTATTAGATAACGCCTATAAGTGATATCATAGGATAGAGGTCTTTTGCTTTCCGACTTACCTCATGTCTTGTGATTATCTCCAGGCTCATCTGTGGTGCCTCAAAGAGCAGTGTTTCATTGTTTTCCATGGCTAAGATTCCATCGTGTACATGGACCACTACTTTTTATCCATTCACCTGTTGATGGACATTTTGGTAGCTTCACTGTCTTGGCTATTGTGAATAAGGCTGCAGTGCAGCTTTTGCAGCCTGTGTCTTCTCGATTCTGGTCTTCTCAGGTGACAGACCCAGTGGTTCACCTGCTGGATTGAATGGTACCTCAATTTTTCCTTTTCAACGCAGCTCCTTTCTGTTCTCATTATTGGCTGTTACCCTTTCACATCTCACCAGCAAGTAGAGGGTACAGAGTTCTCTAAAACGCCTGCAGCCTTTATTGTTTGTAGACCTTTTGCTGATGGTCAGTCGACTGGGGAGAGTTGAAACCTTTTTGTAGATTAGATTGCATGAGTCTAATACTTCCTGAGGTTGAGCTTTTATCCATTTTCCTTTTCTTTAAAGAGAGTGAGTAAAACTTACCACCTCATACTATCTTCCTGAAAGATTTGCCTGTTTTGAATTTTTTTGTTCATTCCCCACCTCAGCACAATTTTGGAGGGCAGGTGTCCTTTACTGCCCCAAGTCCTTGTGAATGTTCAGTGACCATTAGCTGTGGGTTTAAAGCCGCTCTTGTGGGAAACGGCCGCAAGGCGGCAGCATTTCTCCTTTACCAAATCTGGTTACTAGGGCAACAGAGCCTTAATGGAAGTCGTGTTGTAGGTTGTAAATTAGAATGGAATGTGCCAGGAAAAAGCCCTTTATGTTTATGGCTCATTACTTCTTATGCGTATTTTTAACTCTTTTTTATTTTTTATCACAGCAAATTTGATTACAACGTTTTGTTTATTCTAGGTGTGCAAGATGTGGTTCTTTCACAAATATACATGTATCTATTATTCGTCGGATCCTTTTTCCATGTAGATTATGAGAGAATATTGAGTAGTCCTCTCTTGGTATTCCGTAGGTATTTGGTGATTATATATTTCACATGTGTTTGTATATCTCTGTTAACCCCAATGTCGTAATGTATCTACTCCTCACACCTTTCCATTTGGTGAACCATAAGTTTAATGAACCTGTGATTGCCCTTCTCTGTGGAAATATCTTCATTGGTATCGAATTTTAGGTAACACCTATAAGTGATATGATAGGACCTGTGTCTTTCGCTTTCTCACTTACCACAAGTTGCGTGATTACTTCTAGACTCACCTATGGTGCTGCAAATGGCACTGTTTCATTCTTTCGCTAACTAATATTCCATCTCGACATGTAGCAGTTCTTCCTGGTCCACCCATCTGTTGGTGGACTTTTTGGTTACTTCCATATCTTGGCTATTGTAATACTGTGCAGTGCACATTTGTCTGCCTGTGTCTTTCCAATTCTGTCTTCCTAGGTTATAGGTCCAGGAATGGGCCGGCTGGATCATACGGGAGCTCAATGTTTACCTTTTAAAGGCCCCTCCATTCTGTTCTCATTAGTGGCTCTTTCCAGGTTATGTCCCTCTTAAAGTTCACGGTATGCATTTCTCCACAACACCTTCAGCATTTACTGTTTATAGATTTCTTGCTGATGGCGATTCTGACTGGTGTGAGCTGATACCAATTTGTGGTTGAATCTGCATGTGTGTCATATTCCGTTGAAATTGGCCTGTAAGGCATGTCCGTTTTATTTTTCAAACTGTGATTACAGCTTAGTTCTTCAAAGTGTTTGCTTCAAGTATGTGTCACATTTTAAAATGTTTTGGCCATTACTTCCCTCAAGACATTTTGAGGGCAGGTTTCACTTACAGCCCTGCAGTACTTGTTCATATGAAGTGACCATTAGCACAGGCTTTACAGCTGCTTTTGCAGGTAACGGCCAGAGGGCGGCATCCTTTCTACGATCCCCACTCTGGTAACTAGGGAAACAGACCTCCCGGCCAGCGGTGTTCCTCGCTGATAAATTAGAGTGGAATGTGCCCGGGTAAACCCACAGAAGCTGATATCTCCTTCCTTTTGTTTGTTTTTTAAATTTAATTTATAGTTTTTATTGGAGAAATATTCCATTGTGTACATGGACCACTTCTTCTTGGTTCCTTCCTCTGATGATGGACATTTTCATTGCTTCCAAGTGATGGCTATAGTAAATATTGCTGGAGTGCAGGATTGCCAGCCTGTGACTTTTTGATTCTCATTTTCTCAGGAGATAGGCCCAGCAGTGGGTGTGATTGATGGACTGGTAGCTCAATGTTTCCCTTTTCAAAGCACCTCCATTGTGTTTTCATTAGTGGCTCTTACCACATGGCCCTTAGAACCGAGGGTACGCATTTCTCCACAATCCCTTCAGCATTTATTGTTTGCACCGTTTTCGCTAATGGCCATTCTGACTGCTGTGAGCTGATAGGTTTTTCTAATTTGGGTTTGCATGTCTTTAAAAATTCCTAAAATTCAACATTTTCCCACGCCTTTTCCTTTCTGTGAAAAAAAAACAGAAAAAAGTATGAGTACCATATACGTCTTGAATTTGTCTTCTTGGAAGGTTGCCCTCTTTTGAATTTATTACTCGATTTTCGACCCCAGGCCTTTTTTGGAGGGCAGGTGTCATTTACAGAACTGCAACGTTGGTGAATATTTAGGGACCTTTAGCAATGGGTTTAAAGCTGCTGTTAAGGGAAACGGCCACAAGGAGGCAGCATTTCTCCGTTGTCAAATCTGGGTACTAGGGCAGCAGAGTCTTTCTGGAAGTCGTGTTCCTAGGTTGTAAATTAGAATGGAATGTGCTAGGAGAAACCCCCATTAGTGTATGTCTCATTACTTCTTTTTTTTTAAATTTTTTAATTGGGGTATAGATTAGAATATTATTTGTCCTAGGTTTACAATATCTGGTTCATTTGTACATTATATATGTCTATGCATGTACAGATCCTCTTCCCAGGTAAAATATTACAGAGTGTTCCGTAGACCTCCCTTGCTATAGGGTCGGTCTTTTTGATATACGTATATGATATGAATTTGTATCCATATAGTAACACTGATGTTAATTGATCCATTCCCCCCCACCTTTCCTTTTAGATGAGCATAGTTTGTTTTCTAAGTCTGTGAGTGTCTTTCTCTGTGGAAATAGGTTCATTTGTGTCAGTTATTAGATAACGCCTATAAGTGATATCATAGGATAGAGGTCTTTTGCTTTCCGACTTACCTCATGTCTTGTGATTATCTCCAGGCTCATCTGTGGTGCCTCAAAGAGCAGTGTTTCATTGTTTTCCATGGCTAAGATTCCATCGTGTACATGGACCACTACTTTTTATCCATTCACCTGTTGATGGACATTTTGGTAGCTTCACTGTCTTGGCTATTGTGAATAAGGCTGCAGTGCAGCTTTTGCAGCCTGTGTCTTCTCGATTCTGGTCTTCTCAGGTGACAGACCCAGTGGTTCACCTGCTGGATTGAATGGTACCTCAATTTTTCCTTTTCAACGCAGCTCCTTTCTGTTCTCATTATTGGCTGTTACCCTTTCACATCTCACCAGCAAGTAGAGGGTACAGAGTTCTCTAAAACGCCTGCAGCCTTTATTGTTTGTAGACCTTTTGCTGATGGTCAGTCGACTGGGGAGAGTTGAAACCTTTTTGTAGATTAGATTGCATGAGTCTAATACTTCCTGAGGTTGAGCTTTTATCCATTTTCCTTTTCTTTAAAGAGAGTGAGTAAAACTTACCACCTCATACTATCTTCCTGAAAGATTTGCCTGTTTTGAATTTTTTTGTTCATTCCCCACCTCAGCACAATTTTGGAGGGCAGGTGTCCTTTACTGCCCCAAGTCCTTGTGAATGTTCAGTGACCATTAGCTGTGGGTTTAAAGCCGCTCTTGTGGGAAACGGCCGCAAGGCGGCAGCATTTCTCCTTTACCAAATCTGGTTACTAGGGCAACAGAGCCTTAATGGAAGTCGTGTTGTAGGTTGTAAATTAGAATGGAATGTGCCAGGAAAAAGCCCTTTATGTTTATGGCTCATTACTTCTTATGCGTATTTTTAACTCTTTTTTATTTTTTATCACAGCAAATTTGATTACAACGTTTTGTTTATTCTAGGTGTGCAAGATGTGGTTCTTTCACAAATATACATGTATCTATTATTCGTCGGATCCTTTTTCCATGTAGATTATGAGAGAATATTGAGTAGTCCTCTCTTGGTATTCCGTAGGTATTTGGTGATTATATATTTCACATGTGTTTGTATATCTCTGTTAACCCCAATGTCGTAATGTATCTACTCCTCACACCTTTCCATTTGGTGAACCATAAGTTTAATGAACCTGTGATTGCCCTTCTCTGTGGAAATATCTTCATTGGTATCGAATTTTAGGTAACACCTATAAGTGATATGATAGGACCTGTGTCTTTCGCTTTCTCACTTACCACAAGTTGCGTGATTACTTCTAGACTCACCTATGGTGCTGCAAATGGCACTGTTTCATTCTTTCGCTAACTAATATTCCATCTCGACATGTAGCAGTTCTTCCTGGTCCACCCATCTGTTGGTGGACTTTTTGGTTACTTCCATATCTTGGCTATTGTAATACTGTGCAGTGCACATTTGTCTGCCTGTGTCTTTCCAATTCTGTCTTCCTAGGTTATAGGTCCAGGAATGGGCCGGCTGGATCATACGGGAGCTCAATGTTTACCTTTTAAAGGCCCCTCCATTCTGTTCTCATTAGTGGCTCTTTCCAGGTTATGTCCCTCTTAAAGTTCACGGTATGCATTTCTCCACAACACCTTCAGCATTTACTGTTTATAGATTTCTTGCTGATGGCGATTCTGACTGGTGTGAGCTGATACCAATTTGTGGTTGAATCTGCATGTGTGTCATATTCCGTTGAAATTGGCCTGTAAGGCATGTCCGTTTTATTTTTCAAACTGTGATTACAGCTTAGTTCTTCAAAGTGTTTGCTTCAAGTATGTGTCACATTTTAAAATGTTTTGGCCATTACTTCCCTCAAGACATTTTGAGGGCAGGTTTCACTTACAGCCCTGCAGTACTTGTTCATATGAAGTGACCATTAGCACAGGCTTTACAGCTGCTTTTGCAGGTAACGGCCAGAGGGCGGCATCCTTTCTACGATCCCCACTCTGGTAACTAGGGAAACAGACCTCCCGGCCAGCGGTGTTCCTCGCTGATAAATTAGAGTGGAATGTGCCCGGGTAAACCCACAGAAGCTGATATCTCCTTCCTTTTGTTTGTTTTTTAAATTTAATTTATAGTTTTTATTGGAGAAATATTCCATTGTGTACATGGACCACTTCTTCTTGGTTCCTTCCTCTGATGATGGACATTTTCATTGCTTCCAAGTGATGGCTATAGTAAATATTGCTGGAGTGCAGGATTGCCAGCCTGTGACTTTTTGATTCTCATTTTCTCAGGAGATAGGCCCAGCAGTGGGTGTGATTGATGGACTGGTAGCTCAATGTTTCCCTTTTCAAAGCACCTCCATTGTGTTTTCATTAGTGGCTCTTACCACATGGCCCTTAGAACCGAGGGTACGCATTTCTCCACAATCCCTTCAGCATTTATTGTTTGCACCGTTTTCGCTAATGGCCATTCTGACTGCTGTGAGCTGATAGGTTTTTCTAATTTGGGTTTGCATGTCTTTAAAAATTCCTAAAATTCAACATTTTCCCACGCCTTTTCCTTTCTGTGAAAAAAAAACAGAAAAAAGTATGAGTACCATATACGTCTTGAATTTGTCTTCTTGGAAGGTTGCCCTCTTTTGAATTTATTACTCGATTTTCGACCCCAGGCCTTTTTTGGAGGGCAGGTGTCATTTACAGAACTGCAACGTTGGTGAATATTTAGGGACCTTTAGCAATGGGTTTAAAGCTGCTGTTAAGGGAAACGGCCACAAGGAGGCAGCATTTCTCCGTTGTCAAATCTGGGTACTAGGGCAGCAGAGTCTTTCTGGAAGTCGTGTTCCTAGGTTGTAAATTAGAATGGAATGTGCTAGGAGAAACCCCCATTAGTGTATGTCTCATTACTTCTTGTTTTTTAAATTTTTTAATTGGGGTATAGATTAGAATATTATTTGTCCTAGGTTTACAATATCTGGTTCATTTGTACATTATATATGTCTATGCATGTACAGATCCTCTTCCCAGGTAAAATATTACAGAGTGTTCCGTAGACCTCCCTTGCTATAGGGTCGGTCTTTTTGATATACGTATATGATATGAATTTGTATCCATATAGTAACACTGATGTTAATTGATCCATTCCCCCCCACCTTTCCTTTTAGATGAGCATAGTTTGTTTTCTAAGTCTGTGAGTGTCTTTCTCTGTGGAAATAGGTTCATTTGTGTCAGTTATTAGATAACGCCTATAAGTGATATCATAGGATAGAGGTCTTTTGCTTTCCGACTTACCTCATGTCTTGTGATTATCTCCAGGCTCATCTGTGGTGCCTCAAAGAGCAGTGTTTCATTGTTTTCCATGGCTAAGATTCCATCGTGTACATGGACCACTACTTTTTATCCATTCACCTGTTGATGGACATTTTGGTAGCTTCACTGTCTTGGCTATTGTGAATAAGGCTGCAGTGCAGCTTTTGCAGCCTGTGTCTTCTCGATTCTGGTCTTCTCAGGTGACAGACCCAGTGGTTCACCTGCTGGATTGAATGGTACCTCAATTTTTCCTTTTCAACGCAGCTCCTTTCTGTTCTCATTATTGGCTGTTACCCTTTCACATCTCACCAGCAAGTAGAGGGTACAGAGTTCTCTAAAACGCCTGCAGCCTTTATTGTTTGTAGACCTTTTGCTGATGGTCAGTCGACTGGGGAGAGTTGAAACCTTTTTGTAGATTAGATTGCATGAGTCTAATACTTCCTGAGGTTGAGCTTTTATCCATTTTCCTTTTCTTTAAAGAGAGTGAGTAAAACTTACCACCTCATACTATCTTCCTGAAAGATTTGCCTGTTTTGAATTTTTTTGTTCATTCCCCACCTCAGCACAATTTTGGAGGGCAGGTGTCCTTTACTGCCCCAAGTCCTTGTGAATGTTCAGTGACCATTAGCTGTGGGTTTAAAGCCGCTCTTGTGGGAAACGGCCGCAAGGCGGCAGCATTTCTCCTTTACCAAATCTGGTTACTAGGGCAACAGAGCCTTAATGGAAGTCATGTTGTAGGTTGTAAATTAGAATGGAATGTGCCAGGAAAAAGCCCTTTATGTTTATGGCTCATTACTTCTTATGCGTATTTTTAACTCTTTTTTATTTTTTATCACAGCAAATTTGATTACAACGTTTTGTTTATTCTAGGTGTGCAAGATGTGGTTCTTTCACAAATATACATGTATCTATTATTCGTCGGATCCTTTTTCCATGTAGATTATGAGAGAATATTGAGTAGTCCTCTCTTGGTATTCCGTAGGTATTTGGTGATTATATATTTCACATGTGTTTGTATATCTCTGTTAACCCCAATGTCGTAATGTATCTACTCCTCACACCTTTCCATTTGGTGAACCATAAGTTTAATGAACCTGTGATTGCCCTTCTCTGTGGAAATATCTTCATTGGTATCGAATTTTAGGTAACACCTATAAGTGATATGATAGGACCTGTGTCTTTCGCTTTCTCACTTACCACAAGTTGCGTGATTACTTCTAGACTCACCTATGGTGCTGCAAATGGCACTGTTTCATTCTTTCGCTAACTAATATTCCATCTCGACATGTAGCAGTTCTTCCTGGTCCACCCATCTGTTGGTGGACTTTTTGGTTACTTCCATATCTTGGCTATTGTAATACTGTGCAGTGCACATTTGTCTGCCTGTGTCTTTCCAATTCTGTCTTCCTAGGTTATAGGTCCAGGAATGGGCCGGCTGGATCATACGGGAGCTCAATGTTTACCTTTTAAAGGCCCCTCCATTCTGTTCTCATTAGTGGCTCTTTCCAGGTTATGTCCCTCTTAAAGTTCACGGTATGCATTTCTCCACAACACCTTCAGCATTTACTGTTTATAGATTTCTTGCTGATGGCGATTCTGACTGGTGTGAGCTGATACCAATTTGTGGTTGAATCTGCATGTGTGTCATATTCCGTTGAAATTGGCCTGTAAGGCATGTCCGTTTTATTTTTCAAACTGTGATTACAGCTTAGTTCTTCAAAGTGTTTGCTTCAAGTATGTGTCACATTTTAAAATGTTTTGGCCATTACTTCCCTCAAGACATTTTGAGGGCAGGTTTCACTTACAGCCCTGCAGTACTTGTTCATATGAAGTGACCATTAGCACAGGCTTTACAGCTGCTTTTGCAGGTAACGGCCAGAGGGCGGCATCCTTTCTACGATCCCCACTCTGGTAACTAGGGAAACAGACCTCCCGGCCAGCGGTGTTCCTCGCTGATAAATTAGAGTGGAATGTGCCCGGGTAAACCCACAGAAGCTGATATCTCCTTCCTTTTGTTTGTTTTTTAAATTTAATTTATAGTTTTTATTGGAGAAATATTCCATTGTGTACATGGACCACTTCTTCTTGGTTCCTTCCTCTGATGATGGACATTTTCATTGCTTCCAAGTGATGGCTATAGTAAATATTGCTGGAGTGCAGGATTGCCAGCCTGTGACTTTTTGATTCTCATTTTCTCAGGAGATAGGCCCAGCAGTGGGTGTGATTGATGGACTGGTAGCTCAATGTTTCCCTTTTCAAAGCACCTCCATTGTGTTTTCATTAGTGGCTCTTACCACATGGCCCTTAGAACCGAGGGTACGCATTTCTCCACAATCCCTTCAGCATTTATTGTTTGCACCGTTTTCGCTAATGGCCATTCTGACTGCTGTGAGCTGATAGGTTTTTCTAATTTGGGTTTGCATGTCTTTAAAAATTCCTAAAATTCAACATTTTCCCACGCCTTTTCCTTTCTGTGAAAAAAAAACAGAAAAAAGTATGAGTACCATATACGTCTTGAATTTGTCTTCTTGGAAGGTTGCCCTCTTTTGAATTTATTACTCGATTTTCGACCCCAGGCCTTTTTTGGAGGGCAGGTGTCATTTACAGAACTGCAACGTTGGTGAATATTTAGGGACCTTTAGCAATGGGTTTAAAGCTGCTGTTAAGGGAAACGGCCACAAGGAGGCAGCATTTCTCCGTTGTCAAATCTGGGTACTAGGGCAGCAGAGTCTTTCTGGAAGTCGTGTTCCTAGGTTGTAAATTAGAATGGAATGTGCTAGGAGAAACCCCCATTAGTGTATGTCTCATTACTTCTTTTTTTTAAAATTTTTTAATTGGGGTATAGATTAGAATATTATTTGTCCTAGGTTTACAATATCTGGTTCATTTGTACATTATATATGTCTATGCATGTACAGATCCTCTTCCCAGGTAAAATATTACAGAGTGTTCCGTAGACCTCCCTTGCTATAGGGTCGGTCTTTTTGATATACGTATATGATATGAATTTGTATCCATATAGTAACACTGATGTTAATTGATCCATTCCCCCCCACCTTTCCTTTTAGATGAGCATAGTTTGTTTTCTAAGTCTGTGAGTGTCTTTCTCTGTGGAAATAGGTTCATTTGTGTCAGTTATTAGATAACGCCTATAAGTGATATCATAGGATAGAGGTCTTTTGCTTTCCGACTTACCTCATGTCTTGTGATTATCTCCAGGCTCATCTGTGGTGCCTCAAAGAGCAGTGTTTCATTGTTTTCCATGGCTAAGATTCCATCGTGTACATGGACCACTACTTTTTATCCATTCACCTGTTGATGGACATTTTGGTAGCTTCACTGTCTTGGCTATTGTGAATAAGGCTACAGTGCAGCTTTTGCAGCCTGTGTCTTCTCGATTCTGGTCTTCTCAGGTGACAGACCCAGTGGTTCACCTGCTGGATTGAATGGTACCTCAATTTTTCCTTTTCAACGCAGCTCCTTTCTGTTCTCATTATTGGCTGTTACCCTTTCACATCTCACCAGCAAGTAGAGGGTACAGAGTTCTCTAAAACGCCTGCAGCCTTTATTGTTTGTAGACCTTTTGCTGATGGTCAGTCGACTGGGGAGAGTTGAAACCTTTTTGTAGATTAGATTGCATGAGTCTAATACTTCCTGAGGTTGAGCTTTTATCCATTTTCCTTTTCTTTAAAGAGAGTGAGTAAAACTTACCACCTCATACTATCTTCCTGAAAGATTTGCCTGTTTTGAATTTTTTTGTTCATTCCCCACCTCAGCACAATTTTGGAGGGCAGGTGTCCTTTACTGCCCCAAGTCCTTGTGAATGTTCAGTGACCATTAGCTGTGGGTTTAAAGCCGCTCTTGTGGGAAACGGCCGCAAGGCGGCAGCATTTCTCCTTTACCAAATCTGGTTACTAGGGCAACAGAGCCTTAATGGAAGTCGTGTTGTAGGTTGTAAATTAGAATGGAATGTGCCAGGAAAAAGCCCTTTATGTTTATGGCTCATTACTTCTTATGCGTATTTTTAACTCTTTTTTATTTTTTATCACAGCAAATTTGATTACAACGTTTTGTTTATTCTAGGTGTGCAAGATGTGGTTCTTTCACAAATATACATGTATCTATTATTCGTCGGATCCTTTTTCCATGTAGATTATGAGAGAATATTGAGTAGTCCTCTCTTGGTATTCCGTAGGTATTTGGTGATTATATATTTCACATGTGTTTGTATATCTCTGTTAACCCCAATGTCGTAATGTATCTACTCCTCACACCTTTCCATTTGGTGAACCATAAGTTTAATGAACCTGTGATTGCCCTTCTCTGTGGAAATATCTTCATTGGTATCGAATTTTAGGTAACACCTATAAGTGATATGATAGGACCTGTGTCTTTCGCTTTCTCACTTACCACAAGTTGCGTGATTACTTCTAGACTCACCTATGGTGCTGCAAATGGCACTGTTTCATTCTTTCGCTAACTAATATTCCATCTCGACATGTAGCAGTTCTTCCTGGTCCACCCATCTGTTGGTGGACTTTTTGGTTACTTCCATATCTTGGCTATTGTAATACTGTGCAGTGCACATTTGTCTGCCTGTGTCTTTCCAATTCTGTCTTCCTAGGTTATAGGTCCAGGAATGGGCCGGCTGGATCATACGGGAGCTCAATGTTTACCTTTTAAAGGCCCCTCCATTCTGTTCTCATTAGTGGCTCTTTCCAGGTTATGTCCCTCTTAAAGTTCACGGTATGCATTTCTCCACAACACCTTCAGCATTTACTGTTTATAGATTTCTTGCTGATGGCGATTCTGACTGGTGTGAGCTGATACCAATTTGTGGTTGAATCTGCATGTGTGTCATATTCCGTTGAAATTGGCCTGTAAGGCATGTCCGTTTTATTTTTCAAACTGTGATTACAGCTTAGTTCTTCAAAGTGTTTGCTTCAAGTATGTGTCACATTTTAAAATGTTTTGGCCATTACTTCCCTCAAGACATTTTGAGGGCAGGTTTCACTTACAGCCCTGCAGTACTTGTTCATATGAAGTGACCATTAGCACAGGCTTTACAGCTGCTTTTGCAGGTAACGGCCAGAGGGCGGCATCCTTTCTACGATCCCCACTCTGGTAACTAGGGAAACAGACCTCCCGGCCAGCGGTGTTCCTCGCTGATAAATTAGAGTGGAATGTGCCCGGGTAAACCCACAGAAGCTGATATCTCCTTCCTTTTGTTTGTTTTTTAAATTTAATTTATAGTTTTTATTGGAGAAATATTCCATTGTGTACATGGACCACTTCTTCTTGGTTCCTTCCTCTGATGATGGACATTTTCATTGCTTCCAAGTGATGGCTATAGTAAATATTGCTGGAGTGCAGGATTGCCAGCCTGTGACTTTTTGATTCTCATTTTCTCAGGAGATAGGCCCAGCAGTGGGTGTGATTGATGGACTGGTAGCTCAATGTTTCCCTTTTCAAAGCACCTCCATTGTGTTTTCATTAGTGGCTCTTACCACATGGCCCTTAGAACCGAGGGTACGCATTTCTCCACAATCCCTTCAGCATTTATTGTTTGCACCGTTTTCGCTAATGGCCATTCTGACTGCTGTGAGCTGATAGGTTTTTCTAATTTGGGTTTGCATGTCTTTAAAAATTCCTAAAATTCAACATTTTCCCACGCCTTTTCCTTTCTGTGAAAAAAAAACAGAAAAAAGTATGAGTACCATATACGTCTTGAATTTGTCTTCTTGGAAGGTTGCCCTCTTTTGAATTTATTACTCGATTTTCGACCCCAGGCCTTTTTTGGAGGGCAGGTGTCATTTACAGAACTGCAACGTTGGTGAATATTTAGGGACCTTTAGCAATGGGTTTAAAGCTGCTGTTAAGGGAAACGGCCACAAGGAGGCAGCATTTCTCCGTTGTCAAATCTGGGTACTAGGGCAGCAGAGTCTTTCTGGAAGTCGTGTTCCTAGGTTGTAAATTAGAATGGAATGTGCTAGGAGAAACCCCCATTAGTGTATGTCTCATTACTTCTTGTTTTTTAAATTTTTTAATTGGGGTATAGATTAGAATATTATTTGTCCTAGGTTTACAATATCTGGTTCATTTGTACATTATATATGTCTATGCATGTACAGATCCTCTTCCCAGGTAAAATATTACAGAGTGTTCCGTAGACCTCCCTTGCTATAGGGTCGGTCTTTTTGATATACGTATATGATATGAATTTGTATCCATATAGTAACACTGATGTTAATTGATCCATTCCCCCCCACCTTTCCTTTTAGATGAGCATAGTTTGTTTTCTAAGTCTGTGAGTGTCTTTCTCTGTGGAAATAGGTTCATTTGTGTCAGTTATTAGATAACGCCTATAAGTGATATCATAGGATAGAGGTCTTTTGCTTTCCGACTTACCTCATGTCTTGTGATTATCTCCAGGCTCATCTGTGGTGCCTCAAAGAGCAGTGTTTCATTGTTTTCCATGGCTAAGATTCCATCGTGTACATGGACCACTACTTTTTATCCATTCACCTGTTGATGGACATTTTGGTAGCTTCACTGTCTTGGCTATTGTGAATAAGGCTGCAGTGCAGCTTTTGCAGCCTGTGTCTTCTCGATTCTGGTCTTCTCAGGTGACAGACCCAGTGGTTCACCTGCTGGATTGAATGGTACCTCAATTTTTCCTTTTCAACGCAGCTCCTTTCTGTTCTCATTATTGGCTGTTACCCTTTCACATCTCACCAGCAAGTAGAGGGTACAGAGTTCTCTAAAACGCCTGCAGCCTTTATTGTTTGTAGACCTTTTGCTGATGGTCAGTCGACTGGGGAGAGTTGAAACCTTTTTGTAGATTAGATTGCATGAGTCTAATACTTCCTGAGGTTGAGCTTTTATCCATTTTCCTTTTCTTTAAAGAGAGTGAGTAAAACTTACCACCTCATACTATCTTCCTGAAAGATTTGCCTGTTTTGAATTTTTTTGTTCATTCCCCACCTCAGCACAATTTTGGAGGGCAGGTGTCCTTTACTGCCCCAAGTCCTTGTGAATGTTCAGTGACCATTAGCTGTGGGTTTAAAGCCGCTCTTGTGGGAAACGGCCGCAAGGCGGCAGCATTTCTCCTTTACCAAATCTGGTTACTAGGGCAACAGAGCCTTAATGGAAGTCGTGTTGTAGGTTGTAAATTAGAATGGAATGTGCCAGGAAAAAGCCCTTTATGTTTATGGCTCATTACTTCTTATGCGTATTTTTAACTCTTTTTTATTTTTTATCACAGCAAATTTGATTACAACGTTTTGTTTATTCTAGGTGTGCAAGATGTGGTTCTTTCACAAATATACATATATCTATTATTCGTCGGATCCTTTTTCCATGTAGATTATGAGAGAATATTGAGTAGTCCTCTCTTGGTATTCCGTAGGTATTTGGTGATTATATATTTCACATGTGTTTGTATATCTCTGTTAACCCCAATGTCGTAATGTATCTACTCCTCACACCTTTCCATTTGGTGAACCGTAAGTTTAATGAACCTGTGATTGCCCTTCTCTGTGGAAATATCTTCACTGGTATCGAATTTTAGGTAACACCTATAAGTGATATGATAGGACCTGTGTCTTTCGCTTTCTCACTTACCACAAGTTGCGTGATTACTTCTAGACTCACCTATGGTGCTGCAAATGGCACTGTTTCATTCTTTCGCTAACTAATATTCCATCTCGACATGTAGCAGTTCTTCCTGGTCCACCCATCTGTTGGTGGACTTTTTGGTTACTTCCATATCTTGGCTATTGTAATACTGTGCAGTGCACATTTGTCTGCCTGTGTCTTTCCAATTCTGTCTTCCTAGGTTATAGGTCCAGGAATGGGCCGGCTGGATCATACGGGAGCTCAATGTTTACCTTTTAAAGGCCCCTCCATTCTGTTCTCATTAGTGGCTCTTTCCAGGTTATGTCCCTCTTAAAGTTCACGGTATGCATTTCTCCACAACACCTTCAGCATTTACTGTTTATAGATTTCTTGCTGATGGCGATTCTGACTGGTGTGAGCTGATACCAATTTGTGGTTGAATCTGCATGTGTGTCATATTCCGTTGAAATTGGCCTGTAAGGCATGTCCGTTTTATTTTTCAAACTGTGATTACAGCTTAGTTCTTCAAAGTGTTTGCTTCAAGTATGTGTCACATTTTAAAATGTTTTGGCCATTACTTCCCTCAAGACATTTTGAGGGCAGGTTTCACTTACAGCCCTGCAGTACTTGTTCATATGAAGTGACCATTAGCACAGGCTTTACAGCTGCTTTTGCAGGTAACGGCCAGAGGGCGGCATCCTTTCTACGATCCCCACTCTGGTAACTAGGGAAACAGACCTCCCGGCCAGCGGTGTTCCTCGCTGATAAATTAGAGTGGAATGTGCCCGGGTAAACCCACAGAAGCTGATATCTCCTTCCTTTTGTTTGTTTTTTAAATTTAATTTATAGTTTTTATTGGAGAAATATTCCATTGTGTACATGGACCACTTCTTCTTGGTTCCTTCCTCTGATGATGGACATTTTCATTGCTTCCAAGTGATGGCTATAGTAAATATTGCTGGAGTGCAGGATTGCCAGCCTGTGACTTTTTGATTCTCATTTTCTCAGGAGATAGGCCCAGCAGTGGGTGTGATTGATGGACTGGTAGCTCAATGTTTCCCTTTTCAAAGCACCTCCATTGTGTTTTCATTAGTGGCTCTTACCACATGGCCCTTAGAACCGAGGGTACGCATTTCTCCACAATCCCTTCAGCATTTATTGTTTGCACCGTTTTCGCTAATGGCCATTCTGACTGCTGTGAGCTGATAGGTTTTTCTAATTTGGGTTTGCATGTCTTTAAAAATTCCTAAAATTCAACATTTTCCCACGCCTTTTCCTTTCTGTGAAAAAAAAACAGAAAAAAGTATGAGTACCATATACGTCTTGAATTTGTCTTCTTGGAAGGTTGCCCTCTTTTGAATTTATTACTCGATTTTCGACCCCAGGCCTTTTTTGGAGGGCAGGTGTCATTTACAGAACTGCAACGTTGGTGAATATTTAGGGACCTTTAGCAATGGGTTTAAAGCTGCTGTTAAGGGAAACGGCCACAAGGAGGCAGCATTTCTCCGTTGTCAAATCTGGGTACTAGGGCAGCAGAGTCTTTCTGGAAGTCGTGTTCCTAGGTTGTAAATTAGAATGGAATGTGCTAGGAGAAACCCCCATTAGTGTATGTCTCATTACTTCTTTTTTTTTAAATTTTTTAATTGGGGTATAGATTAGAATATTATTTGTCCTAGGTTTACAATATCTGGTTCATTTGTACATTATATATGTCTATGCATGTACAGATCCTCTTCCCAGGTAAAATATTACAGAGTGTTCCGTAGACCTCCCTTGCTATAGGGTCGGTCTTTTTGATATACGTATATGATATGAATTTGTATCCATATAGTAACACTGATGTTAATTGATCCATTCCCCCCCACCTTTCCTTTTAGATGAGCATAGTTTGTTTTCTAAGTCTGTGAGTGTCTTTCTCTGTGGAAATAGGTTCATTTGTGTCAGTTATTAGATAACGCCTATAAGTGATATCATAGGATAGAGGTCTTTTGCTTTCCGACTTACCTCATGTCTTGTGATTATCTCCAGGCTCATCTGTGGTGCCTCAAAGAGCAGTGTTTCATTGTTTTCCATGGCTAAGATTCCATCGTGTACATGGACCACTACTTTTTATCCATTCACCTGTTGATGGACATTTTGGTAGCTTCACTGTCTTGGCTATTGTGAATAAGGCTGCAGTGCAGCTTTTGCAGCCTGTGTCTTCTCGATTCTGGTCTTCTCAGGTGACAGACCCAGTGGTTCACCTGCTGGATTGAATGGTACCTCAATTTTTCCTTTTCAACGCAGCTCCTTTCTGTTCTCATTATTGGCTGTTACCCTTTCACATCTCACCAGCAAGTAGAGGGTACAGAGTTCTCTAAAACGCCTGCAGCCTTTATTGTTTGTAGACCTTTTGCTGATGGTCAGTCGACTGGGGAGAGTTGAAACCTTTTTGTAGATTAGATTGCATGAGTCTAATACTTCCTGAGGTTGAGCTTTTATCCATTTTCCTTTTCTTTAAAGAGAGTGAGTAAAACTTACCACCTCATACTATCTTCCTGAAAGATTTGCCTGTTTTGAATTTTTTTGTTCATTCCCCACCTCAGCACAATTTTGGAGGGCAGGTGTCCTTTACTGCCCCAAGTCCTTGTGAATGTTCAGTGACCATTAGCTGTGGGTTTAAAGCCGCTCTTGTGGGAAACGGCCGCAAGGCGGCAGCATTTCTCCTTTACCAAATCTGGTTACTAGGGCAACAGAGCCTTAATGGAAGTCGTGTTGTAGGTTGTAAATTAGAATGGAATGTGCCAGGAAAAAGCCCTTTATGGTTATGGCTCATTACTTCTTATGCGTATTTTTAACTCTTTTTTATTTTTTATCACAGCAAATTTGATTACAACGTTTTGTTTATTCTAGGTGTGCAAGATGTGGTTCTTTCACAAATATACATGTATCTATTATTCGTCGGATCCTTTTTCCATGTAGATTATGAGAGAATATTGAGTAGTCCTCTCTTGGTATTCCGTAGGTATTTGGTGATTATATATTTCACATGTGTTTGTATATCTCTGTTAACCCCAATGTCGTAATGTATCTACTCCTCACACCTTTCCATTTGGTGAACCATAAGTTTAATGAACCTGTGATTGCCCTTCTCTGTGGAAATATCTTCACTGGTATCGAATTTTAGGTAACACCTATAAGTGATATGATAGGACCTGTGTCTTTCGCTTTCTCACTTACCACAAGTTGCGTGATTACTTCTAGACTCACCTATGGTGCTGCAAATGGCACTGTTTCATTCTTTCGCTAACTAATATTCCATCTCGACATGTAGCAGTTCTTCCTGGTCCACCCATCTGTTGGTGGACTTTTTGGTTACTTCCATATCTTGGCTATTGTAATACTGTGCAGTGCACATTTGTCTGCCTGCGTCTTTCCAATTCTGTCTTCCTAGGTTATAGGTCCAGGAATGGGCCGGCTGGATCATACGGGAGCTCAATGTTTACCTTTTAAAGGCCCCTCCATTCTGTTCTCATTAGTGGCTCTTTCCAGGTTATGTCCCTCTTAAAGTTCACGGTATGCATTTCTCCACAACACCTTCAGCATTTACTGTTTATAGATTTCTTGCTGATGGCGATTCTGACTGGTGTGAGCTGATACCAATTTGTGGTTGAATCTGCATGTGTGTCATATTCCGTTGAAATTGGCCTGTAAGGCATGTCCGTTTTATTTTTCAAACTGTGATTACAGCTTAGTTCTTCAAAGTGTTTGCTTCAAGTATGTGTCACATTTTAAAATGTTTTGGCCATTACTTCCCTCAAGACATTTTGAGGGCAGGTTTCACTTACAGCCCTGCAGTACTTGTTCATATGAAGTGACCATTAGCACAGGCTTTACAGCTGCTTTTGCAGGTAACGGCCAGAGGGCGGCATCCTTTCTACGATCCCCACTCTGGTAACTAGGGAAACAGACCTCCCGGCCAGCGGTGTTCCTCGCTGATAAATTAGAGTGGAATGTGCCCGGGTAAACCCACAGAAGCTGATATCTCCTTCCTTTTGTTTGTTTTTTAAATTTAATTTATAGTTTTTATTGGAGAAATATTCCATTGTGTACATGGACCACTTCTTCTTGGTTCCTTCCTCTGATGATGGACATTTTCATTGCTTCCAAGTGATGGCTATAGTAAATATTGCTGGAGTGCAGGATTGCCAGCCTGTGACTTTTTGATTCTCATTTTCTCAGGAGATAGGCCCAGCAGTGGGTGTGATTGATGGACTGGTAGCTCAATGTTTCCCTTTTCAAAGCACCTCCATTGTGTTTTCATTAGTGGCTCTTACCACATGGCCCTTAGAACCGAGGGTACGCATTTCTCCACAATCCCTTCAGCATTTATTGTTTGCACCGTTTTCGCTAATGGCCATTCTGACTGCTGTGAGCTGATAGGTTTTTCTAATTTGGGTTTGCATGTCTTTAAAAATTCCTAAAATTCAACATTTTCCCACGCCTTTTCCTTTCTGTGAAAAAAAAACAGAAAAAAGTATGAGTACCATATACGTCTTGAATTTGTCTTCTTGGAAGGTTGCCCTCTTTTGAATTTATTACTCGATTTTCGACCCCAGGCCTTTTTTGGAGGGCAGGTGTCATTTACAGAACTGCAACGTTGGTGAATATTTAGGGACCTTTAGCAATGGGTTTAAAGCTGCTGTTAAGGGAAACGGCCACAAGGAGGCAGCATTTCTCCGTTGTCAAATCTGGGTACTAGGGCAGCAGAGTCTTTCTGGAAGTCGTGTTCCTAGGTTGTAAATTAGAATGGAATGTGCTAGGAGAAACCCCCATTAGTGTATGTCTCATTACTTCTTTTTTTTTAAATTTTTTAATTGGGGTATAGATTAGAATATTATTTGTCCTAGGTTTACAATATCTGGTTCATTTGTACATTATATATGTCTATGCATGTACAGATCCTCTTCCCAGGTAAAATATTACAGAGTGTTCCGTAGACCTCCCTTGCTATAGGGTCGGTCTTTTTGATATACGTATATGATATGAATTTGTATCCATATAGTAACACTGATGTTAATTGATCCATTCCCCCCCACCTTTCCTTTTAGATGAGCATAGTTTGTTTTCTAAGTCTGTGAGTGTCTTTCTCTGTGGAAATAGGTTCATTTGTGTCAGTTATTAGATAACGCCTATAAGTGATATCATAGGATAGAGGTCTTTTGCTTTCCGACTTACCTCATGTCTTGTGATTATCTCCAGGCTCATCTGTGGTGCCTCAAAGAGCAGTGTTTCATTGTTTTCCATGGCTAAGATTCCATCGTGTACATGGACCACTACTTTTTATCCATTCACCTGTTGATGGACATTTTGGTAGCTTCACTGTCTTGGCTATTGTGAATAAGGCTGCAGTGCAGCTTTTGCAGCCTGTGTCTTCTCGATTCTGGTCTTCTCAGGTGACAGACCCAGTGGTTCACCTGCTGGATTGAATGGTACCTCAATTTTTCCTTTTCAACGCAGCTCCTTTCTGTTCTCATTATTGGCTGTTACCCTTTCACATCTCACCAGCAAGTAGAGGGTACAGAGTTCTCTAAAACGCCTGCAGCCTTTATTGTTTGTAGACCTTTTGCTGATGGTCAGTCGACTGGGGAGAGTTGAAACCTTTTTGTAGATTAGATTGCATGAGTCTAATACTTCCTGAGGTTGAGCTTTTATCCATTTTCCTTTTCTTTAAAGAGAGTGAGTAAAACTTACCACCTCATACTATCTTCCTGAAAGATTTGCCTGTTTTGAATTTTTTTGTTCATTCCCCACCTCAGCACAATTTTGGAGGGCAGGTGTCCTTTACTGCCCCAAGTCCTTGTGAATGTTCAGTGACCATTAGCTGTGGGTTTAAAGCCGCTCTTGTGGGAAACGGCCGCAAGGCGGCAGCATTTCTCCTTTACCAAATCTGGTTACTAGGGCAACAGAGCCTTAATGGAAGTCGTGTTGTAGGTTGTAAATTAGAATGGAATGTGCCAGGAAAAAGCCCTTTATGTTTATGGCTCATTACTTCTTATGCGTATTTTTAACTCTTTTTTATTTTTTATCACAGCAAATTTGATTACAACGTTTTGTTTATTCTAGGTGTGCAAGATGTGGTTCTTTCACAAATATACATGTATCTATTATTCGTCGGATCCTTTTTCCATGTAGATTATGAGAGAATATTGAGTAGTCCTCTCTTGGTATTCCGTAGGTATTTGGTGATTATATATTTCACATGTGTTTGTATATCTCTGTTAACCCCAATGTCGTAATGTATCTACTCCTCACACCTTTCCATTTGGTGAACCATAAGTTTAATGAACCTGTGATTGCCCTTCTCTGTGGAAATATCTTCACTGGTATCGAATTTCAGGTAACACCTATAAGTGATATGATAGGACCTGTGTCTTTCGCTTTCTCACTTACCACAAGTTGCGTGATTACTTCTAGACTCACCTATGGTGCTGCAAATGGCACTGTTTCATTCTTTCGCTAACTAATATTCCATCTCGACATGTAGCAGTTCTTCCTGGTCCACCCATCTGTTGGTGGACTTTTTGGTTACTTCCATATCTTGGCTATTGTAATACTGTGCAGTGCACATTTGTCTGCCTGCGTCTTTCCAATTCTGTTTTCCTAGGTTATAGGTCCAGGAATGGGCCGGCTGGATCATACGGGAGCTCAATGTTTACCTTTTAAAGGCCCCTCCATTCTGTTCTCATTAGTGGCTCTTTCCAGGTTATGTCCCTCTTAAAGTTCACGGTATGCATTTCTCCACAACACCTTCAGCATTTACTGTTTATAGATTTCTTGCTGATGGCGATTCTGACTGGTGTGAGCTGATACCAATTTGTGGTTGAATCTGCATGTGTGTCATATTCCGTTGAAATTGGCCTGTAAGGCATGTCCGTTTTATTTTTCAAACTGTGATTACAGCTTAGTTCTTCAAAGTGTTTGCTTCAAGTATGTGTCACATTTTAAAATGTTTTGGCCATTACTTCCCTCAAGACATTTTGAGGGCAGGTTTCACTTACAGCCCTGCAGTACTTGTTCATATGAAGTGACCATTAGCACAGGCTTTACAGCTGCTTTTGCAGGTAACGGCCAGAGGGCGGCATCCTTTCTACGATCCCCACTCTGGTAACTAGGGAAACAGACCTCCCGGCCAGCGGTGTTCCTCGCTGATAAATTAGAGTGGAATGTGCCCGGGTAAACCCACAGAAGCTGATATCTCCTTCCTTTTGTTTGTTTTTTAAATTTAATTTATAGTTTTTATTGGAGAAATATTCCATTGTGTACATGGACCACTTCTTCTTGGTTCCTTCCTCTGATGATGGACATTTTCATTGCTTCCAAGTGATGGCTATAGTAAATATTGCTGGAGTGCAGGATTGCCAGCCTGTGACTTTTTGATTCTCATTTTCTCAGGAGATAGGCCCAGCAGTGGGTGTGATTGATGGACTGGTAGCTCAATGTTTCCCTTTTCAAAGCACCTCCATTGTGTTTTCATTAGTGGCTCTTACCACATGGCCCTTAGAACCGAGGGTACGCATTTCTCCACAATCCCTTCAGCATTTATTGTTTGCACCGTTTTCGCTAATGGCCATTCTGACTGCTGTGAGCTGATAGGTTTTTCTAATTTGGGTTTGCATGTCTTTAAAAATTCCTAAAATTCAACATTTTCCCACGCCTTTTCCTTTCTGTGAAAAAAAAACAGAAAAAAGTATGAGTACCATATACGTCTTGAATTTGTCTTCTTGGAAGGTTGCCCTCTTTTGAATTTATTACTCGATTTTCGACCCCAGGCCTTTTTTGGAGGGCAGGTGTCATTTACAGAACTGCAACGTTGGTGAATATTTAGGGACCTTTAGCAATGGGTTTAAAGCTGCTGTTAAGGGAAACGGCCACAAGGAGGCAGCATTTCTCCGTTGTCAAATCTGGGTACTAGGGCAGCAGAGTCTTTCTGGAAGTCGTGTTCCTAGGTTGTAAATTAGAATGGAATGTGCTAGGAGAAACCCCCATTAGTGTATGTCTCATTACTTCTTTTTTTTTAAATTTTTTAATTGGGGTATAGATTAGAATATTATTTGTCCTAGGTTTACAATATCTGGTTCATTTGTACATTATATATGTCTATGCATGTACAGATCCTCTTCCCAGGTAAAATATTACAGAGTGTTCCGTAGACCTCCCTTGCTATAGGGTCGGTCTTTTTGATATACGTATATGATATGAATTTGTATCCATATAGTAACACTGATGTTAACTGATCCATTCCCCCCCACCTTTCCTTTTAGATGAGCATAGTTTGTTTTCTAAGTCTGTGAGTGTCTTTCTCTGTGGAAATAGGTTCATTTGTGTCAGTTATTAGATAACGCCTATAAGTGATATCATAGGATAGAGGTCTTTTGCTTTCCGACTTACCTCATGTCTTGTGATTATCTCCAGGCTCATCTGTGGTGCCTCAAAGAGCAGTGTTTCATTGTTTTCCATGGCTAAGATTCCATCGTGTACATGGACCACTACTTTTTATCCATTCACCTGTTGATGGACATTTTGGTAGCTTCACTGTCTTGGCTATTGTGAATAAGGCTGCAGTGCAGCTTTTGCAGCCTGTGTCTTCTCGATTCTGGTCTTCTCAGGTGACAGACCCAGTGGTTCACCTGCTGGATTGAATGGTACCTCAATTTTTACTTTTCAACGCAGCTCCTTTCTGTTCTCATTATTGGCTGTTACCCTTTCACATCTCACCAGCAAGTAGAGGGTACAGAGTTCTCTAAAACGCCTGCAGCCTTTATTGTTTGTAGACCTTTTGCTGATGGTCAGTCGACTGGGGAGAGTTGAAACCTTTTTGTAGATTAGATTGCATGAGTCTAATACTTCCTGAGGTTGAGCTTTTATCCATTTTCCTTTTCTTTAAAGAGAGTGAGTAAAACTTACCACCTCATACTATCTTCCTGAAAGATTTGCCTGTTTTGAATTTTTTTGTTCATTCCCCACCTCAGCACAATTTTGGAGGGCAGGTGTCCTTTACTGCCCCAAGTCCTTGTGAATGTTCAGTGACCATTAGCTGTGGGTTTAAAGCCGCTCTTGTGGGAAACGGCCGCAAGGCGGCAGCATTTCTCCTTTACCAAATCTGGTTACTAGGGCAACAGAGCCTTAATGGAAGTCGTGTTGTAGGTTGTAAATTAGAATGGAATGTGCCGGGAAAAAGCCCTTTATGGTTATGGCTCATTACTTCTTATGCGTATTTTTAACTCTTTTTTATTTTTTATCACAGCAAATTTGATTACAACGTTTTGTTTATTCTAGGTGTGCAAGATGTGGTTCTTTCACAAATATACATGTATCTATTATTCGTCGGATCCTTTTTCCATGTAGATTATGAGAGAATATTGAGTAGTCCTCTCTTGGTATTCCGTAGGTATTTGGTGATTATATATTTCACATGTGTTTGTATATCTCTGTTAACCCCAATGTCGTAATGTATCTACTCCTCACACCTTTCCATTTGGTGAACCATAAGTTTAATGAACCTGTGATTGCCCTTCTCTGTGGAAATATCTTCATTGGTATCGAATTTTAGGTAACACCTATAAGTGATATGATAGGACCTGTGTCTTTCGCTTTCTCACTTACCACAAGTTGCGTGATTACTTCTAGACTCACCTATGGTGCTGCAAATGGCACTGTTTCATTCTTTCGCTAACTAATATTCCATCTCGACATGTAGCAGTTCTTCCTGGTCCACCCATCTGTTGGTGGACTTTTTGGTTACTTCCATATCTTGGCTATTGTAATACTGTGCAGTGCACATTTGTCTGCCTGTGTCTTTCCAATTCTGTCTTCCTAGGTTATAGGTCCAGGAATGGGCCGGCTGGATCATACGGGAGCTCAATGTTTACCTTTTAAAGGCCCCTCCATTCTGTTCTCATTAGTGGCTCTTTCCAGGTTATGTCCCTCTTAAAGTTCACGGTATGCATTTCTCCACAACACCTTCAGCATTTACTGTTTATAGATTTCTTGCTGATGGCGATTCTGACTGGTGTGAGCTGATACCAATTTGTGGTTGAATCTGCATGTGTGTCATATTCCGTTGAAATTGGCCTGTAAGGCATGTCCGTTTTATTTTTCAAACTGTGATTACAGCTTAGTTCTTCAAAGTGTTTGCTTCAAGTATGTGTCACATTTTAAAATGTTTTGGCCATTACTTCCCTCAAGACATTTTGAGGGCAGGTTTCACTTACAGCCCTGCAGTACTTGTTCATATGAAGTGACCATTAGCACAGGCTTTACAGCTGCTTTTGCAGGTAACGGCCAGAGGGCGGCATCCTTTCTACGATCCCCACTCTGGTAACTAGGGAAACAGACCTCCCGGCCAGCGGTGTTCCTCGCTGATAAATTAGAGTGGAATGTGCCCGGGTAAACCCACAGAAGCTGATATCTCCTTCCTTTTGTTTGTTTTTTAAATTTAATTTATAGTTTTTATTGGAGAAATATTCCATTGTGTACATGGACCACTTCTTCTTGGTTCCTTCCTCTGATGATGGACATTTTCATTGCTTCCAAGTGATGGCTATAGTAAATATTGCTGGAGTGCAGGATTGCCAGCCTGTGACTTTTTGATTCTCATTTTCTCAGGAGATAGGCCCAGCAGTGGGTGTGATTGATGGACTGGTAGCTCAATGTTTCCCTTTTCAAAGCACCTCCATTGTGTTTTCATTAGTGGCTCTTACCACATGGCCCTTAGAACCGAGGGTACGCATTTCTCCACAATCCCTTCAGCATTTATTGTTTGCACCGTTTTCGCTAATGGCCATTCTGACTGCTGTGAGCTGATAGGTTTTTCTAATTTGGGTTTGCATGTCTTTAAAAATTCCTAAAATTCAACATTTTCCCACGCCTTTTCCTTTCTGTGAAAAAAAAACAGAAAAAAGTATGAGTACCATATACGTCTTGAATTTGTCTTCTTGGAAGGTTGCCCTCTTTTGAATTTATTACTCGATTTTCGACCCCAGGCCTTTTTTGGAGGGCAGGTGTCATTTACAGAACTGCAACGTTGGTGAATATTTAGGGACCTTTAGCAATGGGTTTAAAGCTGCTGTTAAGGGAAACGGCCACAAGGAGGCAGCATTTCTCCGTTGTCAAATCTGGGTACTAGGGCAGCAGAGTCTTTCTGGAAGTCGTGTTCCTAGGTTGTAAATTAGAATGGAATGTGCTAGGAGAAACCCCCATTAGTGTATGTCTCATTACTTCTTTTTTTTTAAATTTTTTAATTGGGGTATAGATTAGAATATTATTTGTCCTAGGTTTACAATATCTGGTTCATTTGTACATTATATATGTCTATGCATGTACAGATCCTCTTCCCAGGTAAAATATTACAGAGTGTTCCGTAGACCTCCCTTGCTATAGGGTCGGTCTTTTTGATATACGTATATGATATGAATTTGTATCCATATAGTAACACTGATGTTAATTGATCCATTCCCCCCCACCTTTCCTTTTAGATGAGCATAGTTTGTTTTCTAAGTCTGTGAGTGTCTTTCTCTGTGGAAATAGGTTCATTTGTGTCAGTTATTAGATAACGCCTATAAGTGATATCATAGGATAGAGGTCTTTTGCTTTCCGACTTACCTCATGTCTTGTGATTATCTCCAGGCTCATCTGTGGTGCCTCAAAGAGCAGTGTTTCATTGTTTTCCATGGCTAAGATTCCATCGTGTACATGGACCACTACTTTTTATCCATTCACCTGTTGATGGACATTTTGGTAGCTTCACTGTCTTGGCTATTGTGAATAAGGCTGCAGTGCAGCTTTTGCAGCCTGTGTCTTCTCGATTCTGGTCTTCTCAGGTGACAGACCCAGTGGTTCACCTGCTGGATTGAATGGTACCTCAATTTTTCCTTTTCAACGCAGCTCCTTTCTGTTCTCATTATTGGCTGTTACCCTTTCACATCTCACCAGCAAGTAGAGGGTACAGAGTTCTCTAAAACGCCTGCAGCCTTTATTGTTTGTAGACCTTTTGCTGATGGTCAGTCGACTGGGGAGAGTTGAAACCTTTTTGTAGATTAGATTGCATGAGTCTAATACTTCCTGAGGTTGAGCTTTTATCCATTTTCCTTTTCTTTAAAGAGAGTGAGTAAAACTTACCACCTCATACTATCTTCCTGAAAGATTTGCCTGTTTTGAATTTTTTTGTTCATTCCCCACCTCAGCACAATTTTGGAGGGCAGGTGTCCTTTACTGCCCCAAGTCCTTGTGAATGTTCAGTGACCATTAGCTGTGGGTTTAAAGCCGCTCTTGTGGGAAACGGCCGCAAGGCGGCAGCATTTCTCCTTTACCAAATCTGGTTACTAGGGCAACAGAGCCTTAATGGAAGTCGTGTTGTAGGTTGTAAATTAGAATGGAATGTGCCAGGAAAAAGCCCTTTATGTTTATGGCTCATTACTTCTTATGCGTATTTTTAACTCTTTTTTATTTTTTATCACAGCAAATTTGATTACAACGTTTTGTTTATTCTAGGTGTGCAAGATGTGGTTCTTTCACAAATATACATGTATCTATTATTCGTCGGATCCTTTTTCCATGTAGATTATGAGAGAATATTGAGTAGTCCTCTCTTGGTATTCCGTAGGTATTTGGTGATTATATATTTCACATGTGTTTGTATATCTCTGTTAACCCCAATGTCGTAATGTATCTACTCCTCACACCTTTCCATTTGGTGAACCATAAGTTTAATGAACCTGTGATTGCCCTTCTCTGTGGAAATATCTTCATTGGTATCGAATTTTAGGTAACACCTATAAGTGATATGATAGGACCTGTGTCTTTCGCTTTCTCACTTACCACAAGTTGCGTGATTACTTCTAGACTCACCTATGGTGCTGCAAATGGCACTGTTTCATTCTTTCGCTAACTAATATTCCATCTCGACATGTAGCAGTTCTTCCTGGTCCACCCATCTGTTGGTGGACTTTTTGGTTACTTCCATATCTTGGCTATTGTAATACTGTGCAGTGCACATTTGTCTGCCTGTGTCTTTCCAATTCTGTCTTCCTAGGTTATAGGTCCAGGAATGGGCCGGCTGGATCATACGGGAGCTCAATGTTTACCTTTTAAAGGCCCCTCCATTCTGTTCTCATTAGTGGCTCTTTCCAGGTTATGTCCCTCTTAAAGTTCACGGTATGCATTTCTCCACAACACCTTCAGCATTTACTGTTTATAGATTTCTTGCTGATGGCGATTCTGACTGGTGTGAGCTGATACCAATTTGTGGTTGAATCTGCATGTGTGTCATATTCCGTTGAAATTGGCCTGTAAGGCATGTCCGTTTTATTTTTCAAACTGTGATTACAGCTTAGTTCTTCAAAGTGTTTGCTTCAAGTATGTGTCACATTTTAAAATGTTTTGGCCATTACTTCCCTCAAGACATTTTGAGGGCAGGTTTCACTTACAGCCCTGCAGTACTTGTTCATATGAAGTGACCATTAGCACAGGCTTTACAGCTGCTTTTGCAGGTAACGGCCAGAGGGCGGCATCCTTTCTACGATCCCCACTCTGGTAACTAGGGAAACAGACCTCCCGGCCAGCGGTGTTCCTCGCTGATAAATTAGAGTGGAATGTGCCCGGGTAAACCCACAGAAGCTGATATCTCCTTCCTTTTGTTTGTTTTTTAAATTTAATTTATAGTTTTTATTGGAGAAATATTCCATTGTGTACATGGACCACTTCTTCTTGGTTCCTTCCTCTGATGATGGACATTTTCATTGCTTCCAAGTGATGGCTATAGTAAATATTGCTGGAGTGCAGGATTGCCAGCCTGTGACTTTTTGATTCTCATTTTCTCAGGAGATAGGCCCAGCAGTGGGTGTGATTGATGGACTGGTAGCTCAATGTTTCCCTTTTCAAAGCACCTCCATTGTGTTTTCATTAGTGGCTCTTACCACATGGCCCTTAGAACCGAGGGTACGCATTTCTCCACAATCCCTTCAGCATTTATTGTTTGCACCGTTTTCGCTAATGGCCATTCTGACTGCTGTGAGCTGATAGGTTTTTCTAATTTGGGTTTGCATGTCTTTAAAAATTCCTAAAATTCAACATTTTCCCACGCCTTTTCCTTTCTGTGAAAAAAAAACAGAAAAAAGTATGAGTACCATATACGTCTTGAATTTGTCTTCTTGGAAGGTTGCCCTCTTTTGAATTTATTACTCGATTTTCGACCCCAGGCCTTTTTTGGAGGGCAGGTGTCATTTACAGAACTGCAACGTTGGTGAATATTTAGGGACCTTTAGCAATGGGTTTAAAGCTGCTGTTAAGGGAAACGGCCACAAGGAGGCAGCATTTCTCCGTTGTCAAATCTGGGTACTAGGGCAGCAGAGTCTTTCTGGAAGTCGTGTTCCTAGGTTGTAAATTAGAATGGAATGTGCTAGGAGAAACCCCCATTAGTGTATGTCTCATTACTTCTTTTTTTTTAAATTTTTTAATTGGGGTATAGATTAGAATATTATTTGTCCTAGGTTTACAATATCTGGTTCATTTGTACATTATATATGTCTATGCATGTACAGATCCTCTTCCCAGGTAAAATATTACAGAGTGTTCCGTAGACCTCCCTTGCTATAGGGTCGGTCTTTTTGATATACGTATATGATATGAATTTGTATCCATATAGTAACACTGATGTTAATTGATCCATTCCCCCCCACCTTTCCTTTTAGATGAGCATAGTTTGTTTTCTAAGTCTGTGAGTGTCTTTCTCTGTGGAAATAGGTTCATTTGTGTCAGTTATTAGATAACGCCTATAAGTGATATCATAGGATAGAGGTCTTTTGCTTTCCGACTTACCTCATGTCTTGTGATTATCTCCAGGCTCATCTGTGGTGCCTCAAAGAGCAGTGTTTCATTGTTTTCCATGGCTAAGATTCCATCGTGTACATGGACCACTACTTTTTATCCATTCACCTGTTGATGGACATTTTGGTAGCTTCACTGTCTTGGCTATTGTGAATAAGGCTGCAGTGCAGCTTTTGCAGCCTGTGTCTTCTCGATTCTGGTCTTCTCAGGTGACAGACCCAGTGGTTCACCTGCTGGATTGAATGGTACCTCAATTTTTCCTTTTCAACGCAGCTCCTTTCTGTTCTCATTATTGGCTGTTACCCTTTCACATCTCACCAGCAAGTAGAGGGTACAGAGTTCTCTAAAACGCCTGCAGCCTTTATTGTTTGTAGACCTTTTGCTGATGGTCAGTCGACTGGGGAGAGTTGAAACCTTTTTGTAGATTAGATTGCATGAGTCTAATACTTCCTGAGGTTGAGCTTTTATCCATTTTCCTTTTCTTTAAAGAGAGTGAGTAAAACTTACCACCTCATACTATCTTCCTGAAAGATTTGCCTGTTTTGAATTTTTTTGTTCATTCCCCACCTCAGCACAATTTTGGAGGGCAGGTGTCCTTTACTGCCCCAAGTCCTTGTGAATGTTCAGTGACCATTAGCTGTGGGTTTAAAGCCGCTCTTGTGGGAAACGGCCGCAAGGCGGCAGCATTTCTCCTTTACCAAATCTGGTTACTAGGGCAACAGAGCCTTAATGGAAGTCGTGTTGTAGGTTGTAAATTAGAATGGAATGTGCCAGGAAAAAGCCCTTTATGTTTATGGCTCATTACTTCTTATGCGTATTTTTAACTCTTTTTTATTTTTTATCACAGCAAATTTGATTACAACGTTTTGTTTATTCTAGGTGTGCAAGATGTGGTTCTTTCAGAAATATACATGTATCTATTATTCGTCGGATCCTTTTTCCATGTAGATTATGAGAGAATATTGAGTAGTCCTCTCTTGGTATTCCGTAGGTATTTGGTGATTATATATTTCACATGTGTTTGTATATCTCTGTTAACCCCAATGTCGTAATGTATCTACTCCTCACACCTTTCCATTTGGTGAACCATAAGTTTAATGAACCTGTGATTGCCCTTCTCTGTGGAAATATCTTCATTGGTATCGAATTTTAGGTAACACCTATAAGTGATATGATAGGACCTGTGTCTTTCGCTTTCTCACTTACCACAAGTTGCGTGATTACTTCTAGACTCACCTATGGTGCTGCAAATGGCACTGTTTCATTCTTTCGCTAACTAATATTCCATCTCGACATGTAGCAGTTCTTCCTGGTCCACCCATCTGTTGGTGGACTTTTTGGTTACTTCCATATCTTGGCTATTGTAATACTGTGCAGTGCACATTTGTCTGCCTGTGTCTTTCCAATTCTGTCTTCCTAGGTTATAGGTCCAGGAATGGGCCGGCTGGATCATACGGGAGCTCAATGTTTACCTTTTAAAGGCCCCTCCATTCTGTTCTCATTAGTGGCTCTTTCCAGGTTATGTCCCTCTTAAAGTTCACGGTATGCATTTCTCCACAACACCTTCAGCATTTACTGTTTATAGATTTCTTGCTGATGGCGATTCTGACTGGTGTGAGCTGATACCAATTTGTGGTTGAATCTGCATGTGTGTCATATTCCGTTGAAATTGGCCTGTAAGGCATGTCCATTTTATTTTTCAAACTGTGATTACAGCTTAGTTCTTCAAAGTGTTTGCTTCAAGTATGTGTCACATTTTAAAATGTTTTGGCCATTACTTCCCTCAAGACATTTTGAGGGCAGGTTTCACTTACAGCCCTGCAGTACTTGTTCATATGAAGTGACCATTAGCACAGGCTTTACAGCTGCTTTTGCAGGTAACGGCCAGAGGGCGGCATCCTTTCTACGATCCCCACTCTGGTAACTAGGGAAACAGACCTCCCGGCCAGCGGTGTTCCTCGCTGATAAATTAGAGTGGAATGTGCCCGGGTAAACCCACAGAAGCTGATATCTCCTTCCTTTTGTTTGTTTTTTAAATTTAATTTATAGTTTTTATTGGAGAAATATTCCATTGTGTACATGGACCACTTCTTCTTGGTTCCTTCCTCTGATGATGGACATTTTCATTGCTTCCAAGTGATGGCTATAGTAAATATTGCTGGAGTGCAGGATTGCCAGCCTGTGACTTTTTGATTCTCATTTTCTCAGGAGATAGGCCCAGCAGTGGGTGTGATTGATGGACTGGTAGCTCAATGTTTCCCTTTTCAAAGCACCTCCATTGTGTTTTCATTAGTGGCTCTTACCACATGGCCCTTAGAACCGAGGGTACGCATTTCTCCACAATCCCTTCAGCATTTATTGTTTGCACCGTTTTCGCTAATGGCCATTCTGACTGCTGTGAGCTGATAGGTTTTTCTAATTTGGGTTTGCATGTCTTTAAAAATTCCTAAAATTCAACATTTTCCCACGCCTTTTCCTTTCTGTGAAAAAAAAAACAGAAAAAAGTATGAGTACCATATACGTCTTGAATTTGTCTTCTTGGAAGGTTGCCCTCTTTTGAATTTATTACTCGATTTTCGACCCCAGGCCTTTTTTGGAGGGCAGGTGTCATTTACAGAACTGCAACGTTGGTGAATATTTAGGGACCTTTAGCAATGGGTTTAAAGCTGCTGTTAAGGGAAACGGCCACAAGGAGGCAGCATTTCTCCGTTGTCAAATCTGGGTACTAGGGCAGCAGAGTCTTTCTGGAAGTCGTGTTCCTAGGTTGTAAATTAGAATGGAATGTGCTAGGAGAAACCCCCATTAGTGTATGTCTCATTACTTCTTTTTTTTTAAATTTTTTAATTGGGGTATAGATTAGAATATTATTTGTCCTAGGTTTACAATATCTGGTTCATTTGTACATTATATATGTCTATGCATGTACAGATCCTCTTCCCAGGTAAAATATTACAGAGTGTTCCGTAGACCTCCCTTGCTATAGGGTCGGTCTTTTTGATATACGTATATGATATGAATTTGTATCCATATAGTAACACTGATGTTAATTGATCCATTCCCCCCCACCTTTCCTTTTAGATGAGCATAGTTTGTTTTCTAAGTCTGTGAGTGTCTTTCTCTGTGGAAATAGGTTCATTTGTGTCAGTTATTAGATAACGCCTATAAGTGATATCATAGGATAGAGGTCTTTTGCTTTCCGACTTACCTCATGTCTTGTGATTATCTCCAGGCTCATCTGTGGTGCCTCAAAGAGCAGTGTTTCATTGTTTTCCATGGCTAAGATTCCATCGTGTACATGGACCACTACTTTTTATCCATTCACCTGTTGATGGACATTTTGGTAGCTTCACTGTCTTGGCTATTGTGAATAAGGCTGCAGTGCAGCTTTTGCAGCCTGTGTCTTCTCGATTCTGGTCTTCTCAGGTGACAGACCCAGTGGTTCACCTGCTGGATTGAATGGTACCTCAATTTTTCCTTTTCAACGCAGCTCCTTTCTGTTCTCATTATTGGCTGTTACCCTTTCACATCTCACCAGCAAGTAGAGGGTACAGAGTTCTCTAAAACGCCTGCAGCCTTTATTGTTTGTAGACCTTTTGCTGATGGTCAGTCGACTGGGGAGAGTTGAAACCTTTTTGTAGATTAGATTGCATGAGTCTAATACTTCCTGAGGTTGAGCTTTTATCCATTTTCCTTTTCTTTAAAGAGAGTGAGTAAAACTTACCACCTCATACTATCTTCCTGAAAGATTTGCCTGTTTTGAATTTTTTTGTTCATTCCCCACCTCAGCACAATTTTGGAGGGCAGGTGTCCTTTACTGCCCCAAGTCCTTGTGAATGTTCAGTGACCATTAGCTGTGGGTTTAAAGCCGCTCTTGTGGGAAACGGCCGCAAGGCGGCAGCATTTCTCCTTTACCAAATCTGGTTACTAGGGCAACAGAGCCTTAATGGAAGTCGTGTTGTAGGTTGTAAATTAGAATGGAATGTGCCAGGAAAAAGCCCTTTATGTTTATGGCTCATTACTTCTTATGCGTATTTTTAACTCTTTTTTATTTTTTATCACAGCAAATTTGATTACAACGTTTTGTTTATTCTAGGTGTGCAAGATGTGGTTCTTTCACAAATATACATGTATCTATTATTCGTCGGATCCTTTTTCCATGTAGATTATGACAGAATATTGAGTAGTCCTCTCTTGGTATTCCGTAGGTATTTGGTGATTATATATTTCACATGTGTTTGTATATCTCTGTTAACCCCAATGTCGTAATGTATCTACTCCTCACACCTTTCCATTTGGTGAACCATAAGTTTAATGAACCTGTGATTGCCCTTCTCTGTGGAAATATCTTCATTGGTATCGAATTTTAGGTAACACCTATAAGTGATATGATAGGACCTGTGTCTTTCGCTTTCTCACTTACCACAAGTTGCGTGATTACTTCTAGACTCACCTATGGTGCTGCAAATGGCACTGTTTCATTCTTTCGCTAACTAATATTCCATCTCGACATGTAGCAGTTCTTCCTGGTCCACCCATCTGTTGGTGGACTTTTTGGTTACTTCCATATCTTGGCTATTGTAATACTGTGCAGTGCACATTTGTCTGCCTGTGTCTTTCCAATTCTGTCTTCCTAGGTTATAGGTCCAGGAATGGGCCGGCTGGATCATACGGGAGCTCAATGTTTACCTTTTAAAGGCCCCTCCATTCTGTTCTCATTAGTGGCTCTTTCCAGGTTATGTCCCTCTTAAAGTTCACGGTATGCATTTCTCCACAACACCTTCAGCATTTACTGTTTATAGATTTCTTGCTGATGGCGATTCTGACTGGTGTGAGCTGATACCAATTTGTGGTTGAATCTGCATGTGTGTCATATTCCGTTGAAATTGGCCTGTAAGGCATGTCCGTTTTATTTTTCAAACTGTGATTACAGCTTAGTTCTTCAAAGTGTTTGCTTCAAGTATGTGTCACATTTTAAAATGTTTTGGCCATTACTTCCCTCAAGACATTTTGAGGGCAGGTTTCACTTACAGCCCTGCAGTACTTGTTCATATGAAGTGACCATTAGCACAGGCTTTACAGCTGCTTTTGCAGGTAACGGCCAGAGGGCGGCATCCTTTCTACGATCCCCACTCTGGTAACTAGGGAAACAGACCTCCCGGCCAGCGGTGTTCCTCGCTGATAAATTAGAGTGGAATGTGCCCGGGTAAACCCACAGAAGCTGATATCTCCTTCCTTTTGTTTGTTTTTTAAATTTAATTTATAGTTTTTATTGGAGAAATATTCCATTGTGTACATGGACCACTTCTTCTTGGTTCCTTCCTCTGATGATGGACATTTTCATTGCTTCCAAGTGATGGCTATAGTAAATATTGCTGGAGTGCAGGATTGCCAGCCTGTGACTTTTTGATTCTCATTTTCTCAGGAGATAGGCCCAGCAGTGGGTGTGATTGATGGACTGGTAGCTCAATGTTTCCCTTTTCAAAGCACCTCCATTGTGTTTTCATTAGTGGCTCTTACCACATGGCCCTTAGAACCGAGGGTACGCATTTCTCCACAATCCCTTCAGCATTTATTGTTTGCACCGTTTTCGCTAATGGCCATTCTGACTGCTGTGAGCTGATAGGTTTTTCTAATTTGGGTTTGCATGTCTTTAAAAATTCCTAAAATTCAACATTTTCCCACGCCTTTTCCTTTCTGTGAAAAAAAAACAGAAAAAAGTATGAGTACCATATACGTCTTGAATTTGTCTTCTTGGAAGGTTGCCCTCTTTTGAATTTATTACTCGATTTTCGACCCCAGGCCTTTTTTGGAGGGCAGGTGTCATTTACAGAACTGCAACGTTGGTGAATATTTAGGGACCTTTAGCAATGGGTTTAAAGCTGCTGTTAAGGGAAACGGCCACAAGGAGGCAGCATTTCTCCGTTGTCAAATCTGGGTACTAGGGCAGCAGAGTCTTTCTGGAAGTCGTGTTCCTAGGTTGTAAATTAGAATGGAATGTGCTAGGAGAAACCCCCATTAGTGTATGTCTCATTACTTCTTTTTTTTTAAATTTTTTAATTGGGGTATAGATTAGAATATTATTTGTCCTAGGTTTACAATATCTGGTTCATTTGTACATTATATATGTCTATGCATGTACAGATCCTCTTCCCAGGTAAAATATTACAGAGTGTTCCGTAGACCTCCCTTGCTATAGGGTCGGTCTTTTTGATATACGTATATGATATGAATTTGTATCCATATAGTAACACTGATGTTAATTGATCCATTCCCCCCCACCTTTCCTTTTAGATGAGCATAGTTTGTTTTCTAAGTCTGTGAGTGTCTTTCTCTGTGGAAATAGGTTCATTTGTGTCAGTTATTAGATAACGCCTATAAGTGATATCATAGGATAGAGGTCTTTTGCTTTCCGACTTACCTCATGTCTTGTGATTATCTCCAGGCTCATCTGTGGTGCCTCAAAGAGCAGTGTTTCATTGTTTTCCATGGCTAAGATTCCATCGTGTACATGGACCACTACTTTTTATCCATTCACCTGTTGATGGACATTTTGGTAGCTTCACTGTCTTGGCTATTGTGAATAAGGCTGCAGTGCAGCTTTTGCAGCCTGTGTCTTCTCGATTCTGGTCTTCTCAGGTGACAGACCCAGTGGTTCACCTGCTGGATTGAATGGTACCTCAATTTTTCCTTTTCAACGCAGCTCCTTTCTGTTCTCATTATTGGCTGTTACCCTTTCACATCTCACCAGCAAGTAGAGGGTACAGAGTTCTCTAAAACGCCTGCAGCCTTTATTGTTTGTAGACCTTTTGCTGATGGTCAGTCGACTGGGGAGAGTTGAAACCTTTTTGTAGATTAGATTGCATGAGTCTAATACTTCCTGAGGTTGAGCTTTTATCCATTTTCCTTTTCTTTAAAGAGAGTGAGTAAAACTTACCACCTCATACTATCTTCCTGAAAGATTTGCCTGTTTTGAATTTTTTTGTTCATTCCCCACCTCAGCACAATTTTGGAGGGCAGGTGTCCTTTACTGCCCCAAGTCCTTGTGAATGTTCAGTGACCATTAGCTGTGGGTTTAAAGCCGCTCTTGTGGGAAACGGCCGCAAGGCGGCAGCATTTCTCCTTTACCAAATCTGGTTACTAGGGCAACAGAGCCTTAATGGAAGTCGTGTTGTAGGTTGTAAATTAGAATGGAATGTGCCAGGAAAAAGCCCTTTATGTTTATGGCTCATTACTTCTTATGCGTATTTTTAACTCTTTTTTATTTTTTATCACAGCAAATTTGATTACAACGTTTTGTTTATTCTAGGTGTGCAAGATGTGGTTCTTTCACAAATATACATGTATCTATTATTCGTCGGATCCTTTTTCCATGTAGATTATGACAGAATATTGAGTAGTCCTCTCTTGGTATTCCGTAGGTATTTGGTGATTATATATTTCACATGTGTTTGTATATCTCTGTTAACCCCAATGTCGGAATGTATCTACTCCTCACACCTTTCCATTTGGTGAACCATAAGTTTAATGAACCTGTGATTGCCCTTCTCTGTGGAAATATCTTCATTGGTATCGAATTTTAGGTAACACCTATAAGTGATATGATAGGACCTGTGTCTTTCGCTTTCTCACTTACCACAAGTTGCGTGATTACTTCTAGACTCACCTATGGTGCTGCAAATGGCACTGTTTCATTCTTTCGCTAACTAATATTCCATCTCGACATGTAGCAGTTCTTCCTGGTCCACCCATCTGTTGGTGGACTTTTTGGTTACTTCCATATCTTGGCTATTGTAATACTGTGCAGTGCACATTTGTCTGCCTGTGTCTTTCCAATTCTGTCTTCCTAGGTTATAGGTCCAGGAATGGGCCGGCTGGATCATACGGGAGCTCAATGTTTACCTTTTAAAGGCCCCTCCATTCTGTTCTCATTAGTGGCTCTTTCCAGGTTATGTCCCTCTTAAAGTTCACGGTATGCATTTCTCCACAACACCTTCAGCATTTACTGTTTATAGATTTCTTGCTGATGGCGATTCTGACTGGTGTGAGCTGATACCAATTTGTGGTTGAATCTGCATGTGTGTCATATTCCGTTGAAATTGGCCTGTAAGGCATGTCCGTTTTATTTTTCAAACTGTGATTACAGCTTAGTTCTTCAAAGTGTTTGCTTCAAGTATGTGTCACATTTTAAAATGTTTTGGCCATTACTTCCCTCAAGACATTTTGAGGGCAGGTTTCACTTACAGCCCTGCAGTACTTGTTCATATGAAGTGACCATTAGCACAGGCTTTACAGCTGCTTTTGCAGGTAACGGCCAGAGGGCGGCATCCTTTCTACGATCCCCACTCTGGTAACTAGGGAAACAGACCTCCCGGCCAGCGGTGTTCCTCGCTGATAAATTAGAGTGGAATGTGCCCGGGTAAACCCACAGAAGCTGATATCTCCTTCCTTTTGTTTGTTTTTTAAATTTAATTTATAGTTTTTATTGGAGAAATATTCCATTGTGTACATGGACCACTTCTTCTTGGTTCCTTCCTCTGATGATGGACATTTTCATTGCTTCCAAGTGATGGCTATAGTAAATATTGCTGGAGTGCAGGATTGCCAGCCTGTGACTTTTTGATTCTCATTTTCTCAGGAGATAGGCCCAGCAGTGGGTGTGATTGATGGACTGGTAGCTCAATGTTTCCCTTTTCAAAGCACCTCCATTGTGTTTTCATTAGTGGCTCTTACCACATGGCCCTTAGAACCGAGGGTACGCATTTCTCCACAATCCCTTCAGCATTTATTGTTTGCACCGTTTTCGCTAATGGCCATTCTGACTGCTGTGAGCTGATAGGTTTTTCTAATTTGGGTTTGCATGTCTTTAAAAATTCCTAAAATTCAACATTTTCCCACGCCTTTTCCTTTCTGTGAAAAAAAAACAGAAAAAAGTATGAGTACCATATACGTCTTGAATTTGTCTTCTTGGAAGGTTGCCCTCTTTTGAATTTATTACTCGATTTTCGACCCCAGGCCTTTTTTGGAGGGCAGGTGTCATTTACAGAACTGCAACGTTGGTGAATATTTAGGGACCTTTAGCAATGGGTTTAAAGCTGCTGTTAAGGGAAACGGCCACAAGGAGGCAGCATTTCTCCGTTGTCAAATCTGGGTACTAGGGCAGCAGAGTCTTTCTGGAAGTCGTGTTCCTAGGTTGTAAATTAGAATGGAATGTGCTAGGAGAAACCCCCATTAGTGTATGTCTCATTACTTCTTTTTTTTTAAATTTTTTAATTGGGGTATAGATTAGAATATTATTTGTCCTAGGTTTACAATATCTGGTTCATTTGTACATTATATATGTCTATGCATGTACAGATCCTCTTCCCAGGTAAAATATTACAGAGTGTTCCGTAGACCTCCCTTGCTATAGGGTCGGTCTTTTTGATATACGTATATGATATGAATTTGTATCCATATAGTAACACTGATGTTAATTGATCCATTCCCCCCCACCTTTCCTTTTAGATGAGCATAGTTTGTTTTCTAAGTCTGTGAGTGTCTTTCTCTGTGGAAATAGGTTCATTTGTGTCAGTTATTAGATAACGCCTATAAGTGATATCATAGGATAGAGGTCTTTTGCTTTCCGACTTACCTCATGTCTTGTGATTATCTCCAGGCTCATCTGTGGTGCCTCAAAGAGCAGTGTTTCATTGTTTTCCATGGCTAAGATTCCATCGTGTACATGGACCACTACTTTTTATCCATTCACCTGTTGATGGACATTTTGGTAGCTTCACTGTCTTGGCTATTGTGAATAAGGCTGCAGTGCAGCTTTTGCAGCCTGTGTCTTCTCGATTCTGGTCTTCTCAGGTGACAGACCCAGTGGTTCACCTGCTGGATTGAATGGTACCTCAATTTTTCCTTTTCAACGCAGCTCCTTTCTGTTCTCATTATTGGCTGTTACCCTTTCACATCTCACCAGCAAGTAGAGGGTACAGAGTTCTCTAAAACGCCTGCAGCCTTTATTGTTTGTAGACCTTTTGCTGATGGTCAGTCGACTGGGGAGAGTTGAAACCTTTTTGTAGATTAGATTGCATGAGTCTAATACTTCCTGAGGTTGAGCTTTTATCCATTTTCCTTTTCTTTAAAGAGAGTGAGTAAAACTTACCACCTCATACTATCTTCCTGAAAGATTTGCCTGTTTTGAATTTTTTTGTTCATTCCCCACCTCAGCACAATTTTGGAGGGCAGGTGTCCTTTACTGCCCCAAGTCCTTGTGAATGTTCAGTGACCATTAGCTGTGGGTTTAAAGCCGCTCTTGTGGGAAACGGCCGCAAGGCGGCAGCATTTCTCCTTTACCAAATCTGGTTACTAGGGCAACAGAGCCTTAATGGAAGTCGTGTTGTAGGTTGTAAATTAGAATGGAATGTGCCAGGAAAAAGCCCTTTATGTTTATGGCTCATTACTTCTTATGCGTATTTTTAACTCTTTTTTATTTTTTATCACAGCAAATTTGATTACAACGTTTTGTTTATTCTAGGTGTGCAAGATGTGGTTCTTTCAGAAATATACATGTATCTATTATTCGTCGGATCCTTTTTCCATGTAGATTATGAGAGAATATTGAGTAGTCCTCTCTTGGTATTCCGTAGGTATTTGGTGATTATATATTTCACATGTGTTTGTATATCTCTGTTAACCCCAATGTCGTAATGTATCTACTCCTCACACCTTTCCATTTGGTGAACCATAAGTTTAATGAACCTGTGATTGCCCTTCTCTGTGGAAATATCTTCATTGGTATCGAATTTTAGGTAACACCTATAAGTGATATGATAGGACCTGTGTCTTTCGCTTTCTCACTTACCACAAGTTGCGTGATTACTTCTAGACTCACCTATGGTGCTGCAAATGGCACTGTTTCATTCTTTCGCTAACTAATATTCCATCTCGACATGTAGCAGTTCTTCCTGGTCCACCCATCTGTTGGTGGACTTTTTGGTTACTTCCATATCTTGGCTATTGTAATACTGTGCAGTGCACATTTGTCTGCCTGTGTCTTTCCAATTCTGTCTTCCTAGGTTATAGGTCCAGGAATGGGCCGGCTGGATCATACGGGAGCTCAATGTTTACCTTTTAAAGGCCCCTCCATTCTGTTCTCATTAGTGGCTCTTTCCAGGTTATGTCCCTCTTAAAGTTCACGGTATGCATTTCTCCACAACACCTTCAGCATTTACTGTTTATAGATTTCTTGCTGATGGCGATTCTGACTGGTGTGAGCTGATACCAATTTGTGGTTGAATCTGCATGTGTGTCATATTCCGTTGAAATTGGCCTGTAAGGCATGTCCATTTTATTTTTCAAACTGTGATTACAGCTTAGTTCTTCAAAGTGTTTGCTTCAAGTATGTGTCACATTTTAAAATGTTTTGGCCATTACTTCCCTCAAGACATTTTGAGGGCAGGTTTCACTTACAGCCCTGCAGTACTTGTTCATATGAAGTGACCATTAGCACAGGCTTTACAGCTGCTTTTGCAGGTAACGGCCAGAGGGCGGCATCCTTTCTACGATCCCCACTCTGGTAACTAGGGAAACAGACCTCCCGGCCAGCGGTGTTCCTCGCTGATAAATTAGAGTGGAATGTGCCCGGGTAAACCCACAGAAGCTGATATCTCCTTCCTTTTGTTTGTTTTTTAAATTTAATTTATAGTTTTTATTGGAGAAATATTCCATTGTGTACATGGACCACTTCTTCTTGGTTCCTTCCTCTGATGATGGACATTTTCATTGCTTCCAAGTGATGGCTATAGTAAATATTGCTGGAGTGCAGGATTGCCAGCCTGTGACTTTTTGATTCTCATTTTCTCAGGAGATAGGCCCAGCAGTGGGTGTGATTGATGGACTGGTAGCTCAATGTTTCCCTTTTCAAAGCACCTCCATTGTGTTTTCATTAGTGGCTCTTACCACATGGCCCTTAGAACCGAGGGTACGCATTTCTCCACAATCCCTTCAGCATTTATTGTTTGCACCGTTTTCGCTAATGGCCATTCTGACTGCTGTGAGCTGATAGGTTTTTCTAATTTGGGTTTGCATGTCTTTAAAAATTCCTAAAATTCAACATTTTCCCACGCCTTTTCCTTTCTGTGAAAAAAAAAACAGAAAAAAGTATGAGTACCATATACGTCTTGAATTTGTCTTCTTGGAAGGTTGCCCTCTTTTGAATTTATTACTCGATTTTCGACCCCAGGCCTTTTTTGGAGGGCAGGTGTCATTTACAGAACTGCAACGTTGGTGAATATTTAGGGACCTTTAGCAATGGGTTTAAAGCTGCTGTTAAGGGAAACGGCCACAAGGAGGCAGCATTTCTCCGTTGTCAAATCTGGGTACTAGGGCAGCAGAGTCTTTCTGGAAGTCGTGTTCCTAGGTTGTAAATTAGAATGGAATGTGCTAGGAGAAACCCCCATTAGTGTATGTCTCATTACTTCTTTTTTTTTAAATTTTTTAATTGGGGTATAGATTAGAATATTATTTGTCCTAGGTTTACAATATCTGGTTCATTTGTACATTATATATGTCTATGCATGTACAGATCCTCTTCCCAGGTAAAATATTACAGAGTGTTCCGTAGACCTCCCTTGCTATAGGGTCGGTCTTTTTGATATACGTATATGATATGAATTTGTATCCATATAGTAACACTGATGTTAATTGATCCATTCCCCCCCACCTTTCCTTTTAGATGAGCATAGTTTGTTTTCTAAGTCTGTGAGTGTCTTTCTCTGTGGAAATAGGTTCATTTGTGTCAGTTATTAGATAACGCCTATAAGTGATATCATAGGATAGAGGTCTTTTGCTTTCCGACTTACCTCATGTCTTGTGATTATCTCCAGGCTCATCTGTGGTGCCTCAAAGAGCAGTGTTTCATTGTTTTCCATGGCTAAGATTCCATCGTGTACATGGACCACTACTTTTTATCCATTCACCTGTTGATGGACATTTTGGTAGCTTCACTGTCTTGGCTATTGTGAATAAGGCTGCAGTGCAGCTTTTGCAGCCTGTGTCTTCTCGATTCTGGTCTTCTCAGGTGACAGACCCAGTGGTTCACCTGCTGGATTGAATGGTACCTCAATTTTTCCTTTTCAACGCAGCTCCTTTCTGTTCTCATTATTGGCTGTTACCCTTTCACATCTCACCAGCAAGTAGAGGGTACAGAGTTCTCTAAAACGCCTGCAGCCTTTATTGTTTGTAGACCTTTTGCTGATGGTCAGTCGACTGGGGAGAGTTGAAACCTTTTTGTAGATTAGATTGCATGAGTCTAATACTTCCTGAGGTTGAGCTTTTATCCATTTTCCTTTTCTTTAAAGAGAGTGAGTAAAACTTACCACCTCATACTATCTTCCTGAAAGATTTGCCTGTTTTGAATTTTTTTGTTCATTCCCCACCTCAGCACAATTTTGGAGGGCAGGTGTCCTTTACTGCCCCAAGTCCTTGTGAATGTTCAGTGACCATTAGCTGTGGGTTTAAAGCCGCTCTTGTGGGAAACGGCCGCAAGGCGGCAGCATTTCTCCTTTACCAAATCTGGTTACTAGGGCAACAGAGCCTTAATGGAAGTCGTGTTGTAGGTTGTAAATTAGAATGGAATGTGCCAGGAAAAAGCCCTTTATGTTTATGGCTCATTACTTCTTATGCGTATTTTTAACTCTTTTTTATTTTTTATCACAGCAAATTTGATTACAACGTTTTGTTTATTCTAGGTGTGCAAGATGTGGTTCTTTCACAAATATACATGTATCTATTATTCGTCGGATCCTTTTTCCATGTAGATTATGACAGAATATTGAGTAGTCCTCTCTTGGTATTCCGTAGGTATTTGGTGATTATATATTTCACATGTGTTTGTATATCTCTGTTAACCCCAATGTCGTAATGTATCTACTCCTCACACCTTTCCATTTGGTGAACCATAAGTTTAATGAACCTGTGATTGCCCTTCTCTGTGGAAATATCTTCATTGGTATCGAATTTTAGGTAACACCTATAAGTGATATGATAGGACCTGTGTCTTTCGCTTTCTCACTTACCACAAGTTGCGTGATTACTTCTAGACTCACCTATGGTGCTGCAAATGGCACTGTTTCATTCTTTCGCTAACTAATATTCCATCTCGACATGTAGCAGTTCTTCCTGGTCCACCCATCTGTTGGTGGACTTTTTGGTTACTTCCATATCTTGGCTATTGTAATACTGTGCAGTGCACATTTGTCTGCCTGTGTCTTTCCAATTCTGTCTTCCTAGGTTATAGGTCCAGGAATGGGCCGGCTGGATCATACGGGAGCTCAATGTTTACCTTTTAAAGGCCCCTCCATTCTGTTCTCATTAGTGGCTCTTTCCAGGTTATGTCCCTCTTAAAGTTCACGGTATGCATTTCTCCACAACACCTTCAGCATTTACTGTTTATAGATTTCTTGCTGATGGCGATTCTGACTGGTGTGAGCTGATACCAATTTGTGGTTGAATCTGCATGTGTGTCATATTCCGTTGAAATTGGCCTGTAAGGCATGTCCGTTTTATTTTTCAAACTGTGATTACAGCTTAGTTCTTCAAAGTGTTTGCTTCAAGTATGTGTCACATTTTAAAATGTTTTGGCCATTACTTCCCTCAAGACATTTTGAGGGCAGGTTTCACTTACAGCCCTGCAGTACTTGTTCATATGAAGTGACCATTAGCACAGGCTTTACAGCTGCTTTTGCAGGTAACGGCCAGAGGGCGGCATCCTTTCTACGATCCCCACTCTGGTAACTAGGGAAACAGACCTCCCGGCCAGCGGTGTTCCTCGCTGATAAATTAGAGTGGAATGTGCCCGGGTAAACCCACAGAAGCTGATATCTCCTTCCTTTTGTTTGTTTTTTAAATTTAATTTATAGTTTTTATTGGAGAAATATTCCATTGTGTACATGGACCACTTCTTCTTGGTTCCTTCCTCTGATGATGGACATTTTCATTGCTTCCAAGTGATGGCTATAGTAAATATTGCTGGAGTGCAGGATTGCCAGCCTGTGACTTTTTGATTCTCATTTTCTCAGGAGATAGGCCCAGCAGTGGGTGTGATTGATGGACTGGTAGCTCAATGTTTCCCTTTTCAAAGCACCTCCATTGTGTTTTCATTAGTGGCTCTTACCACATGGCCCTTAGAACCGAGGGTACGCATTTCTCCACAATCCCTTCAGCATTTATTGTTTGCACCGTTTTCGCTAATGGCCATTCTGACTGCTGTGAGCTGATAGGTTTTTCTAATTTGGGTTTGCATGTCTTTAAAAATTCCTAAAATTCAACATTTTCCCACGCCTTTTCCTTTCTGTGAAAAAAAAACAGAAAAAAGTATGAGTACCATATACGTCTTGAATTTGTCTTCTTGGAAGGTTGCCCTCTTTTGAATTTATTACTCGATTTTCGACCCCAGGCCTTTTTTGGAGGGCAGGTGTCATTTACAGAACTGCAACGTTGGTGAATATTTAGGGACCTTTAGCAATGGGTTTAAAGCTGCTGTTAAGGGAAACGGCCACAAGGAGGCAGCATTTCTCCGTTGTCAAATCTGGGTACTAGGGCAGCAGAGTCTTTCTGGAAGTCGTGTTCCTAGGTTGTAAATTAGAATGGAATGTGCTAGGAGAAACCCCCATTAGTGTATGTCTCATTACTTCTTTTTTTTTAAATTTTTTAATTGGGGTATAGATTAGAATATTATTTGTCCTAGGTTTACAATATCTGGTTCATTTGTACATTATATATGTCTATGCATGTACAGATCCTCTTCCCAGGTAAAATATTACAGAGTGTTCCGTAGACCTCCCTTGCTATAGGGTCGGTCTTTTTGATATACGTATATGATATGAATTTGTATCCATATAGTAACACTGATGTTAATTGATCCATTCCCCCCCACCTTTCCTTTTAGATGAGCATAGTTTGTTTTCTAAGTCTGTGAGTGTCTTTCTCTGTGGAAATAGGTTCATTTGTGTCAGTTATTAGATAACGCCTATAAGTGATATCATAGGATAGAGGTCTTTTGCTTTCCGACTTACCTCATGTCTTGTGATTATCTCCAGGCTCATCTGTGGTGCCTCAAAGAGCAGTGTTTCATTGTTTTCCATGGCTAAGATTCCATCGTGTACATGGACCACTACTTTTTATCCATTCACCTGTTGATGGACATTTTGGTAGCTTCACTGTCTTGGCTATTGTGAATAAGGCTGCAGTGCAGCTTTTGCAGCCTGTGTCTTCTCGATTCTGGTCTTCTCAGGTGACAGACCCAGTGGTTCACCTGCTGGATTGAATGGTACCTCAATTTTTCCTTTTCAACGCAGCTCCTTTCTGTTCTCATTATTGGCTGTTACCCTTTCACATCTCACCAGCAAGTAGAGGGTACAGAGTTCTCTAAAACGCCTGCAGCCTTTATTGTTTGTAGACCTTTTGCTGATGGTCAGTCGACTGGGGAGAGTTGAAACCTTTTTGTAGATTAGATTGCATGAGTCTAATACTTCCTGAGGTTGAGCTTTTATCCATTTTCCTTTTCTTTAAAGAGAGTGAGTAAAACTTACCACCTCATACTATCTTCCTGAAAGATTTGCCTGTTTTGAATTTTTTTGTTCATTCCCCACCTCAGCACAATTTTGGAGGGCAGGTGTCCTTTACTGCCCCAAGTCCTTGTGAATGTTCAGTGACCATTAGCTGTGGGTTTAAAGCCGCTCTTGTGGGAAACGGCCGCAAGGCGGCAGCATTTCTCCTTTACCAAATCTGGTTACTAGGGCAACAGAGCCTTAATGGAAGTCGTGTTGTAGGTTGTAAATTAGAATGGAATGTGCCAGGAAAAAGCCCTTTATGTTTATGGCTCATTACTTCTTATGCGTATTTTTAACTCTTTTTTATTTTTTATCACAGCAAATTTGATTACAACGTTTTGTTTATTCTAGGTGTGCAAGATGTGGTTCTTTCACAAATATACATGTATCTATTATTCGTCGGATCCTTTTTCCATGTAGATTATGACAGAATATTGAGTAGTCCTCTCTTGGTATTCCGTAGGTATTTGGTGATTATATATTTCACATGTGTTTGTATATCTCTGTTAACCCCAATGTCGTAATGTATCTACTCCTCACACCTTTCCATTTGGTGAACCATAAGTTTAATGAACCTGTGATTGCCCTTCTCTGTGGAAATATCTTCATTGGTATCGAATTTTAGGTAACACCTATAAGTGATATGATAGGACCTGTGTCTTTCGCTTTCTCACTTACCACAAGTTGCGTGATTACTTCTAGACTCACCTATGGTGCTGCAAATGGCACTGTTTCATTCTTTCGCTAACTAATATTCCATCTCGACATGTAGCAGTTCTTCCTGGTCCACCCATCTGTTGGTGGACTTTTTGGTTACTTCCATATCTTGGCTATTGTAATACTGTGCAGTGCACATTTGTCTGCCTGTGTCTTTCCAATTCTGTCTTCCTAGGTTATAGGTCCAGGAATGGGCCGGCTGGATCATACGGGAGCTCAATGTTTACCTTTTAAAGGCCCCTCCATTCTGTTCTCATTAGTGGCTCTTTCCAGGTTATGTCCCTCTTAAAGTTCACGGTATGCATTTCTCCACAACACCTTCAGCATTTACTGTTTATAGATTTCTTGCTGATGGCGATTCTGACTGGTGTGAGCTGATACCAATTTGTGGTTGAATCTGCATGTGTGTCATATTCCGTTGAAATTGGCCTGTAAGGCATGTCCGTTTTATTTTTCAAACTGTGATTACAGCTTAGTTCTTCAAAGTGTTTGCTTCAAGTATGTGTCACATTTTAAAATGTTTTGGCCATTACTTCCCTCAAGACATTTTGAGGGCAGGTTTCACTTACAGCCCTGCAGTACTTGTTCATATGAAGTGACCATTAGCACAGGCTTTACAGCTGCTTTTGCAGGTAACGGCCAGAGGGCGGCATCCTTTCTACGATCCCCACTCTGGTAACTAGGGAAACAGACCTCCCGGCCAGCGGTGTTCCTCGCTGATAAATTAGAGTGGAATGTGCCCGGGTAAACCCACAGAAGCTGATATCTCCTTCCTTTTGTTTGTTTTTTAAATTTAATTTATAGTTTTTATTGGAGAAATATTCCATTGTGTACATGGACCACTTCTTCTTGGTTCCTTCCTCTGATGATGGACATTTTCATTGCTTCCAAGTGATGGCTATAGTAAATATTGCTGGAGTGCAGGATTGCCAGCCTGTGACTTTTTGATTCTCATTTTCTCAGGAGATAGGCCCAGCAGTGGGTGTGATTGATGGACTGGTAGCTCAATGTTTCCCTTTTCAAAGCACCTCCATTGTGTTTTCATTAGTGGCTCTTACCACATGGCCCTTAGAACCGAGGGTACGCATTTCTCCACAATCCCTTCAGCATTTATTGTTTGCACCGTTTTCGCTAATGGCCATTCTGACTGCTGTGAGCTGATAGGTTTTTCTAATTTGGGTTTGCATGTCTTTAAAAATTCCTAAAATTCAACATTTTCCCACGCCTTTTCCTTTCTGTGAAAAAAAAACAGAAAAAAGTATGAGTACCATATACGTCTTGAATTTGTCTTCTTGGAAGGTTGCCCTCTTTTGAATTTATTACTCGATTTTCGACCCCAGGCCTTTTTTGGAGGGCAGGTGTCATTTACAGAACTGCAACGTTGGTGAATATTTAGGGACCTTTAGCAATGGGTTTAAAGCTGCTGTTAAGGGAAACGGCCACAAGGAGGCAGCATTTCTCCGTTGTCAAATCTGGGTACTAGGGCAGCAGAGTCTTTCTGGAAGTCGTGTTCCTAGGTTGTAAATTAGAATGGAATGTGCTAGGAGAAACCCCCATTAGTGTATGTCTCATTACTTCTTTTTTTTTAAATTTTTTAATTGGGGTATAGATTAGAATATTATTTGTCCTAGGTTTACAATATCTGGTTCATTTGTACATTATATATGTCTATGCATGTACAGATCCTCTTCCCAGGTAAAATATTACAGAGTGTTCCGTAGACCTCCCTTGCTATAGGGTCGGTCTTTTTGATATACGTATATGATATGAATTTGTATCCATATAGTAACACTGATGTTAATTGATCCATTCCCCCCCACCTTTCCTTTTAGATGAGCATAGTTTGTTTTCTAAGTCTGTGAGTGTCTTTCTCTGTGGAAATAGGTTCATTTGTGTCAGTTATTAGATAACGCCTATAAGTGATATCATAGGATAGAGGTCTTTTGCTTTCCGACTTACCTCATGTCTTGTGATTATCTCCAGGCTCATCTGTGGTGCCTCAAAGAGCAGTGTTTCATTGTTTTCCATGGCTAAGATTCCATCGTGTACATGGACCACTACTTTTTATCCATTCACCTGTTGATGGACATTTTGGTAGCTTCACTGTCTTGGCTATTGTGAATAAGGCTGCAGTGCAGCTTTTGCAGCCTGTGTCTTCTCGATTCTGGTCTTCTCAGGTGACAGACCCAGTGGTTCACCTGCTGGATTGAATGGTACCTCAATTTTTCCTTTTCAACGCAGCTCCTTTCTGTTCTCATTATTGGCTGTTACCCTTTCACATCTCACCAGCAAGTAGAGGGTACAGAGTTCTCTAAAACGCCTGCAGCCTTTATTGTTTGTAGACCTTTTGCTGATGGTCAGTCGACTGGGGAGAGTTGAAACCTTTTTGTAGATTAGATTGCATGAGTCTAATACTTCCTGAGGTTGAGCTTTTATCCATTTTCCTTTTCTTTAAAGAGAGTGAGTAAAACTTACCACCTCATACTATCTTCCTGAAAGATTTGCCTGTTTTGAATTTTTTTGTTCATTCCCCACCTCAGCACAATTTTGGAGGGCAGGTGTCCTTTACTGCCCCAAGTCCTTGTGAATGTTCAGTGACCATTAGCTGTGGGTTTAAAGCCGCTCTTGTGGGAAACGGCCGCAAGGCGGCAGCATTTCTCCTTTACCAAATCTGGTTACTAGGGCAACAGAGCCTTAATGGAAGTCGTGTTGTAGGTTGTAAATTAGAATGGAATGTGCCAGGAAAAAGCCCTTTATGTTTATGGCTCATTACTTCTTATGCGTATTTTTAACTCTTTTTTATTTTTTATCACAGCAAATTTGATTACAACGTTTTGTTTATTCTAGGTGTGCAAGATGTGGTTCTTTCACAAATATACATGTATCTATTATTCGTCGGATCCTTTTTCCATGTAGATTATGAGAGAATATTGAGTAGTCCTCTCTTGGTATTCCGTAGGTATTTGGTGATTATATATTTCACATGTGTTTGTATATCTCTGTTAACCCCAATGTCGTAATGTATCTACTCCTCACACCTTTCCATTTGGTGAACCATAAGTTTAATGAACCTGTGATTGCCCTTCTCTGTGGAAATATCTTCATTGGTATCGAATTTTAGGTAACACCTATAAGTGATATGATAGGACCTGTGTCTTTCGCTTTCTCACTTACCACAAGTTGCGTGATTACTTCTAGACTCACCTATGGTGCTGCAAATGGCACTGTTTCATTCTTTCGCTAACTAATATTCCATCTCGACATGTAGCAGTTCTTCCTGGTCCACCCATCTGTTGGTGGACTTTTTGGTTACTTCCATATCTTGGCTATTGTAATACTGTGCAGTGCACATTTGTCTGCCTGTGTCTTTCCAATTCTGTCTTCCTAGGTTATAGGTCCAGGAATGGGCCGGCTGGATCATACGGGAGCTCAATGTTTACCTTTTAAAGGCCCCTCCATTCTGTTCTCATTAGTGGCTCTTTCCAGGTTATGTCCCTCTTAAAGTTCACGGTATGCATTTCTCCACAACACCTTCAGCATTTACTGTTTATAGATTTCTTGCTGATGGCGATTCTGACTGGTGTGAGCTGATACCAATTTGTGGTTGAATCTGCATGTGTGTCATATTCCGTTGAAATTGGCCTGTAAGGCATGTCCATTTTATTTTTCAAACTGTGATTACAGCTTAGTTCTTCAAAGTGTTTGCTTCAAGTATGTGTCACATTTTAAAATGTTTTGGCCATTACTTCCCTCAAGACATTTTGAGGGCAGGTTTCACTTACAGCCCTGCAGTACTTGTTCATATGAAGTGACCATTAGCACAGGCTTTACAGCTGCTTTTGCAGGTAACGGCCAGAGGGCGGCATCCTTTCTACGATCCCCACTCTGGTAACTAGGGAAACAGACCTCCCGGCCAGCGGTGTTCCTCGCTGATAAATTAGAGTGGAATGTGCCCGGGTAAACCCACAGAAGCTGATATCTCCTTCCTTTTGTTTGTTTTTTAAATTTAATTTATAGTTTTTATTGGAGAAATATTCCATTGTGTACATGGACCACTTCTTCTTGGTTCCTTCCTCTGATGATGGACATTTTCATTGCTTCCAAGTGATGGCTATAGTAAATATTGCTGGAGTGCAGGATTGCCAGCCTGTGACTTTTTGATTCTCATTTTCTCAGGAGATAGGCCCAGCAGTGGGTGTGATTGATGGACTGGTAGCTCAATGTTTCCCTTTTCAAAGCACCTCCATTGTGTTTTCATTAGTGGCTCTTACCACATGGCCCTTAGAACCGAGGGTACGCATTTCTCCACAATCCCTTCAGCATTTATTGTTTGCACCGTTTTCGCTAATGGCCATTCTGACTGCTGTGAGCTGATAGGTTTTTCTAATTTGGGTTTGCATGTCTTTAAAAATTCCTAAAATTCAACATTTTCCCACGCCTTTTCCTTTCTGTGAAAAAAAAAACAGAAAAAAGTATGAGTACCATATACGTCTTGAATTTGTCTTCTTGGAAGGTTGCCCTCTTTTGAATTTATTACTCGATTTTCGACCCCAGGCCTTTTTTGGAGGGCAGGTGTCATTTACAGAACTGCAACGTTGGTGAATATTTAGGGACCTTTAGCAATGGGTTTAAAGCTGCTGTTAAGGGAAACGGCCACAAGGAGGCAGCATTTCTCCGTTGTCAAATCTGGGTACTAGGGCAGCAGAGTCTTTCTGGAAGTCGTGTTCCTAGGTTGTAAATTAGAATGGAATGTGCTAGGAGAAACCCCCATTAGTGTATGTCTCATTACTTCTTTTTTTTTAAATTTTTTAATTGGGGTATAGATTAGAATATTATTTGTCCTAGGTTTACAATATCTGGTTCATTTGTACATTATATATGTCTATGCATGTACAGATCCTCTTCCCAGGTAAAATATTACAGAGTGTTCCGTAGACCTCCCTTGCTATAGGGTCGGTCTTTTTGATATACGTATATGATATGAATTTGTATCCATATAGTAACACTGATGTTAATTGATCCATTCCCCCCCACCTTTCCTTTTAGATGAGCATAGTTTGTTTTCTAAGTCTGTGAGTGTCTTTCTCTGTGGAAATAGGTTCATTTGTGTCAGTTATTAGATAACGCCTATAAGTGATATCATAGGATAGAGGTCTTTTGCTTTCCGACTTACCTCATGTCTTGTGATTATCTCCAGGCTCATCTGTGGTGCCTCAAAGAGCAGTGTTTCATTGTTTTCCATGGCTAAGATTCCATCGTGTACATGGACCACTACTTTTTATCCATTCACCTGTTGATGGACATTTTGGTAGCTTCACTGTCTTGGCTATTGTGAATAAGGCTGCAGTGCAGCTTTTGCAGCCTGTGTCTTCTCGATTCTGGTCTTCTCAGGTGACAGACCCAGTGGTTCACCTGCTGGATTGAATGGTACCTCAATTTTTCCTTTTCAACGCAGCTCCTTTCTGTTCTCATTATTGGCTGTTACCCTTTCACATCTCACCAGCAAGTAGAGGGTACAGAGTTCTCTAAAACGCCTGCAGCCTTTATTGTTTGTAGACCTTTTGCTGATGGTCAGTCGACTGGGGAGAGTTGAAACCTTTTTGTAGATTAGATTGCATGAGTCTAATACTTCCTGAGGTTGAGCTTTTATCCATTTTCCTTTTCTTTAAAGAGAGTGAGTAAAACTTACCACCTCATACTATCTTCCTGAAAGATTTGCCTGTTTTGAATTTTTTTGTTCATTCCCCACCTCAGCACAATTTTGGAGGGCAGGTGTCCTTTACTGCCCCAAGTCCTTGTGAATGTTCAGTGACCATTAGCTGTGGGTTTAAAGCCGCTCTTGTGGGAAACGGCCGCAAGGCGGCAGCATTTCTCCTTTACCAAATCTGGTTACTAGGGCAACAGAGCCTTAATGGAAGTCGTGTTGTAGGTTGTAAATTAGAATGGAATGTGCCAGGAAAAAGCCCTTTATGTTTATGGCTCATTACTTCTTATGCGTATTTTTAACTCTTTTTTATTTTTTATCACAGCAAATTTGATTACAACGTTTTGTTTATTCTAGGTGTGCAAGATGTGGTTCTTTCACAAATATACATGTATCTATTATTCGTCGGATCCTTTTTCCATGTAGATTATGACAGAATATTGAGTAGTCCTCTCTTGGTATTCCGTAGGTATTTGGTGATTATATATTTCACATGTGTTTGTATATCTCTGTTAACCCCAATGTCGTAATGTATCTACTCCTCACACCTTTCCATTTGGTGAACCATAAGTTTAATGAACCTGTGATTGCCCTTCTCTGTGGAAATATCTTCATTGGTATCGAATTTTAGGTAACACCTATAAGTGATATGATAGGACCTGTGTCTTTCGCTTTCTCACTTACCACAAGTTGCGTGATTACTTCTAGACTCACCTATGGTGCTGCAAATGGCACTGTTTCATTCTTTCGCTAACTAATATTCCATCTCGACATGTAGCAGTTCTTCCTGGTCCACCCATCTGTTGGTGGACTTTTTGGTTACTTCCATATCTTGGCTATTGTAATACTGTGCAGTGCACATTTGTCTGCCTGTGTCTTTCCAATTCTGTCTTCCTAGGTTATAGGTCCAGGAATGGGCCGGCTGGATCATACGGGAGCTCAATGTTTACCTTTTAAAGGCCCCTCCATTCTGTTCTCATTAGTGGCTCTTTCCAGGTTATGTCCCTCTTAAAGTTCACGGTATGCATTTCTCCACAACACCTTCAGCATTTACTGTTTATAGATTTCTTGCTGATGGCGATTCTGACTGGTGTGAGCTGATACCAATTTGTGGTTGAATCTGCATGTGTGTCATATTCCGTTGAAATTGGCCTGTAAGGCATGTCCGTTTTATTTTTCAAACTGTGATTACAGCTTAGTTCTTCAAAGTGTTTGCTTCAAGTATGTGTCACATTTTAAAATGTTTTGGCCATTACTTCCCTCAAGACATTTTGAGGGCAGGTTTCACTTACAGCCCTGCAGTACTTGTTCATATGAAGTGACCATTAGCACAGGCTTTACAGCTGCTTTTGCAGGTAACGGCCAGAGGGCGGCATCCTTTCTACGATCCCCACTCTGGTAACTAGGGAAACAGACCTCCCGGCCAGCGGTGTTCCTCGCTGATAAATTAGAGTGGAATGTGCCCGGGTAAACCCACAGAAGCTGATATCTCCTTCCTTTTGTTTGTTTTTTAAATTTAATTTATAGTTTTTATTGGAGAAATATTCCATTGTGTACATGGACCACTTCTTCTTGGTTCCTTCCTCTGATGATGGACATTTTCATTGCTTCCAAGTGATGGCTATAGTAAATATTGCTGGAGTGCAGGATTGCCAGCCTGTGACTTTTTGATTCTCATTTTCTCAGGAGATAGGCCCAGCAGTGGGTGTGATTGATGGACTGGTAGCTCAATGTTTCCCTTTTCAAAGCACCTCCATTGTGTTTTCATTAGTGGCTCTTACCACATGGCCCTTAGAACCGAGGGTACGCATTTCTCCACAATCCCTTCAGCATTTATTGTTTGCACCGTTTTCGCTAATGGCCATTCTGACTGCTGTGAGCTGATAGGTTTTTCTAATTTGGGTTTGCATGTCTTTAAAAATTCCTAAAATTCAACATTTTCCCACGCCTTTTCCTTTCTGTGAAAAAAAAACAGAAAAAAGTATGAGTACCATATACGTCTTGAATTTGTCTTCTTGGAAGGTTGCCCTCTTTTGAATTTATTACTCGATTTTCGACCCCAGGCCTTTTTTGGAGGGCAGGTGTCATTTACAGAACTGCAACGTTGGTGAATATTTAGGGACCTTTAGCAATGGGTTTAAAGCTGCTGTTAAGGGAAACGGCCACAAGGAGGCAGCATTTCTCCGTTGTCAAATCTGGGTACTAGGGCAGCAGAGTCTTTCTGGAAGTCGTGTTCCTAGGTTGTAAATTAGAATGGAATGTGCTAGGAGAAACCCCCATTAGTGTATGTCTCATTACTTCTTTTTTTTTAAATTTTTTAATTGGGGTATAGATTAGAATATTATTTGTCCTAGGTTTACAATATCTGGTTCATTTGTACATTATATATGTCTATGCATGTACAGATCCTCTTCCCAGGTAAAATATTACAGAGTGTTCCGTAGACCTCCCTTGCTATAGGGTCGGTCTTTTTGATATACGTATATGATATGAATTTGTATCCATATAGTAACACTGATGTTAATTGATCCATTCCCCCCCACCTTTCCTTTTAGATGAGCATAGTTTGTTTTCTAAGTCTGTGAGTGTCTTTCTCTGTGGAAATAGGTTCATTTGTGTCAGTTATTAGATAACGCCTATAAGTGATATCATAGGATAGAGGTCTTTTGCTTTCCGACTTACCTCATGTCTTGTGATTATCTCCAGGCTCATCTGTGGTGCCTCAAAGAGCAGTGTTTCATTGTTTTCCATGGCTAAGATTCCATCGTGTACATGGACCACTACTTTTTATCCATTCACCTGTTGATGGACATTTTGGTAGCTTCACTGTCTTGGCTATTGTGAATAAGGCTGCAGTGCAGCTTTTGCAGCCTGTGTCTTCTCGATTCTGGTCTTCTCAGGTGACAGACCCAGTGGTTCACCTGCTGGATTGAATGGTACCTCAATTTTTCCTTTTCAACGCAGCTCCTTTCTGTTCTCATTATTGGCTGTTACCCTTTCACATCTCACCAGCAAGTAGAGGGTACAGAGTTCTCTAAAACGCCTGCAGCCTTTATTGTTTGTAGACCTTTTGCTGATGGTCAGTCGACTGGGGAGAGTTGAAACCTTTTTGTAGATTAGATTGCATGAGTCTAATACTTCCTGAGGTTGAGCTTTTATCCATTTTCCTTTTCTTTAAAGAGAGTGAGTAAAACTTACCACCTCATACTATCTTCCTGAAAGATTTGCCTGTTTTGAATTTTTTTGTTCATTCCCCACCTCAGCACAATTTTGGAGGGCAGGTGTCCTTTACTGCCCCAAGTCCTTGTGAATGTTCAGTGACCATTAGCTGTGGGTTTAAAGCCGCTCTTGTGGGAAACGGCCGCAAGGCGGCAGCATTTCTCCTTTACCAAATCTGGTTACTAGGGCAACAGAGCCTTAATGGAAGTCGTGTTGTAGGTTGTAAATTAGAATGGAATGTGCCAGGAAAAAGCCCTTTATGTTTATGGCTCATTACTTCTTATGCGTATTTTTAACTCTTTTTTATTTTTTATCACAGCAAATTTGATTACAACGTTTTGTTTATTCTAGGTGTGCAAGATGTGGTTCTTTCACAAATATACATGTATCTATTATTCGTCGGATCCTTTTTCCATGTAGATTATGAGAGAATATTGAGTAGTCCTCTCTTGGTATTCCGTAGGTATTTGGTGATTATATATTTCACATGTGTTTGTATATCTCTGTTAACCCCAATGTCGTAATGTATCTACTCCTCACACCTTTCCATTTGGTGAACCATAAGTTTAATGAACCTGTGATTGCCCTTCTCTGTGGAAATATCTTCATTGGTATCGAATTTTAGGTAACACCTATAAGTGATATGATAGGACCTGTGTCTTTCGCTTTCTCACTTACCACAAGTTGCGTGATTACTTCTAGACTCACCTATGGTGCTGCAAATGGCACTGTTTCATTCTTTCGCTAACTAATATTCCATCTCGACATGTAGCAGTTCTTCCTGGTCCACCCATCTGTTGGTGGACTTTTTGGTTACTTCCATATCTTGGCTATTGTAATACTGTGCAGTGCACATTTGTCTGCCTGTGTCTTTCCAATTCTGTCTTCCTAGGTTATAGGTCCAGGAATGGGCCGGCTGGATCATACGGGAGCTCAATGTTTACCTTTTAAAGGCCCCTCCATTCTGTTCTCATTAGTGGCTCTTTCCAGGTTATGTCCCTCTTAAAGTTCACGGTATGCATTTCTCCACAACACCTTCAGCATTTACTGTTTATAGATTTCTTGCTGATGGCGATTCTGACTGGTGTGAGCTGATACCAATTTGTGGTTGAATCTGCATGTGTGTCATATTCCGTTGAAATTGGCCTGTAAGGCATGTCCGTTTTATTTTTCAAACTGTGATTACAGCTTAGTTCTTCAAAGTGTTTGCTTCAAGTATGTGTCACATTTTAAAATGTTTTGGCCATTACTTCCCTCAAGACATTTTGAGGGCAGGTTTCACTTACAGCCCTGCAGTACTTGTTCATATGAAGTGACCATTAGCACAGGCTTTACAGCTGCTTTTGCAGGTAACGGCCAGAGGGCGGCATCCTTTCTACGATCCCCACTCTGGTAACTAGGGAAACAGACCTCCCGGCCAGCGGTGTTCCTCGCTGATAAATTAGAGTGGAATGTGCCCGGGTAAACCCACAGAAGCTGATATCTCCTTCCTTTTGTTTGTTTTTTAAATTTAATTTATAGTTTTTATTGGAGAAATATTCCATTGTGTACATGGACCACTTCTTCTTGGTTCCTTCCTCTGATGATGGACATTTTCATTGCTTCCAAGTGATGGCTATAGTAAATATTGCTGGAGTGCAGGATTGCCAGCCTGTGACTTTTTGATTCTCATTTTCTCAGGAGATAGGCCCAGCAGTGGGTGTGATTGATGGACTGGTAGCTCAATGTTTCCCTTTTCAAAGCACCTCCATTGTGTTTTCATTAGTGGCTCTTACCACATGGCCCTTAGAACCGAGGGTACGCATTTCTCCACAATCCCTTCAGCATTTATTGTTTGCACCGTTTTCGCTAATGGCCATTCTGACTGCTGTGAGCTGATAGGTTTTTCTAATTTGGGTTTGCATGTCTTTAAAAATTCCTAAAATTCAACATTTTCCCACGCCTTTTCCTTTCTGTGAAAAAAAAACAGAAAAAAGTATGAGTACCATATACGTCTTGAATTTGTCTTCTTGGAAGGTTGCCCTCTTTTGAATTTATTACTCGATTTTCGACCCCAGGCCTTTTTTGGAGGGCAGGTGTCATTTACAGAACTGCAACGTTGGTGAATATTTAGGGACCTTTAGCAATGGGTTTAAAGCTGCTGTTAAGGGAAACGGCCACAAGGAGGCAGCATTTCTCCGTTGTCAAATCTGGGTACTAGGGCAGCAGAGTCTTTCTGGAAGTCGTGTTCCTAGGTTGTAAATTAGAATGGAATGTGCTAGGAGAAACCCCCATTAGTGTATGTCTCATTACTTCTTTTTTTTTAAATTTTTTAATTGGGGTATAGATTAGAATATTATTTGTCCTAGGTTTACAATATCTGGTTCATTTGTACATTATATATGTCTATGCATGTACAGATCCTCTTCCCAGGTAAAATATTACAGAGTGTTCCGTAGACCTCCCTTGCTATAGGGTCGGTCTTTTTGATATACGTATATGATATGAATTTGTATCCATATAGTAACACTGATGTTAATTGATCCATTCCCCCCCACCTTTCCTTTTAGATGAGCATAGTTTGTTTTCTAAGTCTGTGAGTGTCTTTCTCTGTGGAAATAGGTTCATTTGTGTCAGTTATTAGATAACGCCTATAAGTGATATCATAGGATAGAGGTCTTTTGCTTTCCGACTTACCTCATGTCTTGTGATTATCTCCAGGCTCATCTGTGGTGCCTCAAAGAGCAGTGTTTCATTGTTTTCCATGGCTAAGATTCCATCGTGTACATGGACCACTACTTTTTATCCATTCACCTGTTGATGGACATTTTGGTAGCTTCACTGTCTTGGCTATTGTGAATAAGGCTGCAGTGCAGCTTTTGCAGCCTGTGTCTTCTCGATTCTGGTCTTCTCAGGTGACAGACCCAGTGGTTCACCTGCTGGATTGAATGGTACCTCAATTTTTCCTTTTCAACGCAGCTCCTTTCTGTTCTCATTATTGGCTGTTACCCTTTCACATCTCACCAGCAAGTAGAGGGTACAGAGTTCTCTAAAACGCCTGCAGCCTTTATTGTTTGTAGACCTTTTGCTGATGGTCAGTCGACTGGGGAGAGTTGAAACCTTTTTGTAGATTAGATTGCATGAGTCTAATACTTCCTGAGGTTGAGCTTTTATCCATTTTCCTTTTCTTTAAAGAGAGTGAGTAAAACTTACCACCTCATACTATCTTCCTGAAAGATTTGCCTGTTTTGAATTTTTTTGTTCATTCCCCACCTCAGCACAATTTTGGAGGGCAGGTGTCCTTTACTGCCCCAAGTCCTTGTGAATGTTCAGTGACCATTAGCTGTGGGTTTAAAGCCGCTCTTGTGGGAAACGGCCGCAAGGCGGCAGCATTTCTCCTTTACCAAATCTGGTTACTAGGGCAACAGAGCCTTAATGGAAGTCGTGTTGTAGGTTGTAAATTAGAATGGAATGTGCCAGGAAAAAGCCCTTTATGTTTATGGCTCATTACTTCTTATGCGTATTTTTAACTCTTTTTTATTTTTTATCACAGCAAATTTGATTACAACGTTTTGTTTATTCTAGGTGTGCAAGATGTGGTTCTTTCACAAATATACATGTATCTATTATTCGTCGGATCCTTTTTCCATGTAGATTATGAGAGAATATTGAGTAGTCCTCTCTTGGTATTCCGTAGGTATTTGGTGATTATATATTTCACATGTGTTTGTATATCTCTGTTAACCCCAATGTCGTAATGTATCTACTCCTCACACCTTTCCATTTGGTGAACCATAAGTTTAATGAACCTGTGATTGCCCTTCTCTGTGGAAATATCTTCATTGGTATCGAATTTTAGGTAACACCTATAAGTGATATGATAGGACCTGTGTCTTTCGCTTTCTCACTTACCACAAGTTGCGTGATTACTTCTAGACTCACCTATGGTGCTGCAAATGGCACTGTTTCATTCTTTCGCTAACTAATATTCCATCTCGACATGTAGCAGTTCTTCCTGGTCCACCCATCTGTTGGTGGACTTTTTGGTTACTTCCATATCTTGGCTATTGTAATACTGTGCAGTGCACATTTGTCTGCCTGTGTCTTTCCAATTCTGTCTTCCTAGGTTATAGGTCCAGGAATGGGCCGGCTGGATCATACGGGAGCTCAATGTTTACCTTTTAAAGGCCCCTCCATTCTGTTCTCATTAGTGGCTCTTTCCAGGTTATGTCCCTCTTAAAGTTCACGGTATGCATTTCTCCACAACACCTTCAGCATTTACTGTTTATAGATTTCTTGCTGATGGCGATTCTGACTGGTGTGAGCTGATACCAATTTGTGGTTGAATCTGCATGTGTGTCATATTCCGTTGAAATTGGCCTGTAAGGCATGTCCATTTTATTTTTCAAACTGTGATTACAGCTTAGTTCTTCAAAGTGTTTGCTTCAAGTATGTGTCACATTTTAAAATGTTTTGGCCATTACTTCCCTCAAGACATTTTGAGGGCAGGTTTCACTTACAGCCCTGCAGTACTTGTTCATATGAAGTGACCATTAGCACAGGCTTTACAGCTGCTTTTGCAGGTAACGGCCAGAGGGCGGCATCCTTTCTACGATCCCCACTCTGGTAACTAGGGAAACAGACCTCCCGGCCAGCGGTGTTCCTCGCTGATAAATTAGAGTGGAATGTGCCCGGGTAAACCCACAGAAGCTGATATCTCCTTCCTTTTGTTTGTTTTTTAAATTTAATTTATAGTTTTTATTGGAGAAATATTCCATTGTGTACATGGACCACTTCTTCTTGGTTCCTTCCTCTGATGATGGACATTTTCATTGCTTCCAAGTGATGGCTATAGTAAATATTGCTGGAGTGCAGGATTGCCAGCCTGTGACTTTTTGATTCTCATTTTCTCAGGAGATAGGCCCAGCAGTGGGTGTGATTGATGGACTGGTAGCTCAATGTTTCCCTTTTCAAAGCACCTCCATTGTGTTTTCATTAGTGGCTCTTACCACATGGCCCTTAGAACCGAGGGTACGCATTTCTCCACAATCCCTTCAGCATTTATTGTTTGCACCGTTTTCGCTAATGGCCATTCTGACTGCTGTGAGCTGATAGGTTTTTCTAATTTGGGTTTGCATGTCTTTAAAAATTCCTAAAATTCAACATTTTCCCACGCCTTTTCCTTTCTGTGAAAAAAAAAACAGAAAAAAGTATGAGTACCATATACGTCTTGAATTTGTCTTCTTGGAAGGTTGCCCTCTTTTGAATTTATTACTCGATTTTCGACCCCAGGCCTTTTTTGGAGGGCAGGTGTCATTTACAGAACTGCAACGTTGGTGAATATTTAGGGACCTTTAGCAATGGGTTTAAAGCTGCTGTTAAGGGAAACGGCCACAAGGAGGCAGCATTTCTCCGTTGTCAAATCTGGGTACTAGGGCAGCAGAGTCTTTCTGGAAGTCGTGTTCCTAGGTTGTAAATTAGAATGGAATGTGCTAGGAGAAACCCCCATTAGTGTATGTCTCATTACTTCTTTTTTTTTAAATTTTTTAATTGGGGTATAGATTAGAATATTATTTGTCCTAGGTTTACAATATCTGGTTCATTTGTACATTATATATGTCTATGCATGTACAGATCCTCTTCCCAGGTAAAATATTACAGAGTGTTCCGTAGACCTCCCTTGCTATAGGGTCGGTCTTTTTGATATACGTATATGATATGAATTTGTATCCATATAGTAACACTGATGTTAATTGATCCATTCCCCCCCACCTTTCCTTTTAGATGAGCATAGTTTGTTTTCTAAGTCTGTGAGTGTCTTTCTCTGTGGAAATAGGTTCATTTGTGTCAGTTATTAGATAACGCCTATAAGTGATATCATAGGATAGAGGTCTTTTGCTTTCCGACTTACCTCATGTCTTGTGATTATCTCCAGGCTCATCTGTGGTGCCTCAAAGAGCAGTGTTTCATTGTTTTCCATGGCTAAGATTCCATCGTGTACATGGACCACTACTTTTTATCCATTCACCTGTTGATGGACATTTTGGTAGCTTCACTGTCTTGGCTATTGTGAATAAGGCTGCAGTGCAGCTTTTGCAGCCTGTGTCTTCTCGATTCTGGTCTTCTCAGGTGACAGACCCAGTGGTTCACCTGCTGGATTGAATGGTACCTCAATTTTTCCTTTTCAACGCAGCTCCTTTCTGTTCTCATTATTGGCTGTTACCCTTTCACATCTCACCAGCAAGTAGAGGGTACAGAGTTCTCTAAAACGCCTGCAGCCTTTATTGTTTGTAGACCTTTTGCTGATGGTCAGTCGACTGGGGAGAGTTGAAACCTTTTTGTAGATTAGATTGCATGAGTCTAATACTTCCTGAGGTTGAGCTTTTATCCATTTTCCTTTTCTTTAAAGAGAGTGAGTAAAACTTACCACCTCATACTATCTTCCTGAAAGATTTGCCTGTTTTGAATTTTTTTGTTCATTCCCCACCTCAGCACAATTTTGGAGGGCAGGTGTCCTTTACTGCCCCAAGTCCTTGTGAATGTTCAGTGACCATTAGCTGTGGGTTTAAAGCCGCTCTTGTGGGAAACGGCCGCAAGGCGGCAGCATTTCTCCTTTACCAAATCTGGTTACTAGGGCAACAGAGCCTTAATGGAAGTCGTGTTGTAGGTTGTAAATTAGAATGGAATGTGCCAGGAAAAAGCCCTTTATGTTTATGGCTCATTACTTCTTATGCGTATTTTTAACTCTTTTTTATTTTTTATCACAGCAAATTTGATTACAACGTTTTGTTTATTCTAGGTGTGCAAGATGTGGTTCTTTCACAAATATACATGTATCTATTATTCGTCGGATCCTTTTTCCATGTAGATTATGAGAGAATATTGAGTAGTCCTCTCTTGGTATTCCGTAGGTATTTGGTGATTATATATTTCACATGTGTTTGTATATCTCTGTTAACCCCAATGTCGGAATGTATCTACTCCTCACACCTTTCCATTTGGTGAACCATAAGTTTAATGAACCTGTGATTGCCCTTCTCTGTGGAAATATCTTCATTGGTATCGAATTTTAGGTAACACCTATAAGTGATATGATAGGACCTGTGTCTTTCGCTTTCTCACTTACCACAAGTTGCGTGATTACTTCTAGACTCACCTATGGTGCTGCAAATGGCACTGTTTCATTCTTTCGCTAACTAATATTCCATCTCGACATGTAGCAGTTCTTCCTGGTCCACCCATCTGTTGGTGGACTTTTTGGTTACTTCCATATCTTGGCTATTGTAATACTGTGCAGTGCACATTTGTCTGCCTGTGTCTTTCCAATTCTGTCTTCCTAGGTTATAGGTCCAGGAATGGGCCGGCTGGATCATACGGGAGCTCAATGTTTACCTTTTAAAGGCCCCTCCATTCTGTTCTCATTAGTGGCTCTTTCCAGGTTATGTCCCTCTTAAAGTTCACGGTATGCATTTCTCCACAACACCTTCAGCATTTACTGTTTATAGATTTCTTGCTGATGGCGATTCTGACTGGTGTGAGCTGATACCAATTTGTGGTTGAATCTGCATGTGTGTCATATTCCGTTGAAATTGGCCTGTAAGGCATGTCCGTTTTATTTTTCAAACTGTGATTACAGCTTAGTTCTTCAAAGTGTTTGCTTCAAGTATGTGTCACATTTTAAAATGTTTTGGCCATTACTTCCCTCAAGACATTTTGAGGGCAGGTTTCACTTACAGCCCTGCAGTACTTGTTCATATGAAGTGACCATTAGCACAGGCTTTACAGCTGCTTTTGCAGGTAACGGCCAGAGGGCGGCATCCTTTCTACGATCCCCACTCTGGTAACTAGGGAAACAGACCTCCCGGCCAGCGGTGTTCCTCGCTGATAAATTAGAGTGGAATGTGCCCGGGTAAACCCACAGAAGCTGATATCTCCTTCCTTTTGTTTGTTTTTTAAATTTAATTTATAGTTTTTATTGGAGAAATATTCCATTGTGTACATGGACCACTTCTTCTTGGTTCCTTCCTCTGATGATGGACATTTTCATTGCTTCCAAGTGATGGCTATAGTAAATATTGCTGGAGTGCAGGATTGCCAGCCTGTGACTTTTTGATTCTCATTTTCTCAGGAGATAGGCCCAGCAGTGGGTGTGATTGATGGACTGGTAGCTCAATGTTTCCCTTTTCAAAGCACCTCCATTGTGTTTTCATTAGTGGCTCTTACCACATGGCCCTTAGAACCGAGGGTACGCATTTCTCCACAATCCCTTCAGCATTTATTGTTTGCACCGTTTTCGCTAATGGCCATTCTGACTGCTGTGAGCTGATAGGTTTTTCTAATTTGGGTTTGCATGTCTTTAAAAATTCCTAAAATTCAACATTTTCCCACGCCTTTTCCTTTCTGTGAAAAAAAAACAGAAAAAAGTATGAGTACCATATACGTCTTGAATTTGTCTTCTTGGAAGGTTGCCCTCTTTTGAATTTATTACTCGATTTTCGACCCCAGGCCTTTTTTGGAGGGCAGGTGTCATTTACAGAACTGCAACGTTGGTGAATATTTAGGGACCTTTAGCAATGGGTTTAAAGCTGCTGTTAAGGGAAACGGCCACAAGGAGGCAGCATTTCTCCGTTGTCAAATCTGGGTACTAGGGCAGCAGAGTCTTTCTGGAAGTCGTGTTCCTAGGTTGTAAATTAGAATGGAATGTGCTAGGAGAAACCCCCATTAGTGTATGTCTCATTACTTCTTTTTTTTTAAATTTTTTAATTGGGGTATAGATTAGAATATTATTTGTCCTAGGTTTACAATATCTGGTTCATTTGTACATTATATATGTCTATGCATGTACAGATCCTCTTCCCAGGTAAAATATTACAGAGTGTTCCGTAGACCTCCCTTGCTATAGGGTCGGTCTTTTTGATATACGTATATGATATGAATTTGTATCCATATAGTAACACTGATGTTAATTGATCCATTCCCCCCCACCTTTCCTTTTAGATGAGCATAGTTTGTTTTCTAAGTCTGTGAGTGTCTTTCTCTGTGGAAATAGGTTCATTTGTGTCAGTTATTAGATAACGCCTATAAGTGATATCATAGGATAGAGGTCTTTTGCTTTCCGACTTACCTCATGTCTTGTGATTATCTCCAGGCTCATCTGTGGTGCCTCAAAGAGCAGTGTTTCATTGTTTTCCATGGCTAAGATTCCATCGTGTACATGGACCACTACTTTTTATCCATTCACCTGTTGATGGACATTTTGGTAGCTTCACTGTCTTGGCTATTGTGAATAAGGCTGCAGTGCAGCTTTTGCAGCCTGTGTCTTCTCGATTCTGGTCTTCTCAGGTGACAGACCCAGTGGTTCACCTGCTGGATTGAATGGTACCTCAATTTTTCCTTTTCAACGCAGCTCCTTTCTGTTCTCATTATTGGCTGTTACCCTTTCACATCTCACCAGCAAGTAGAGGGTACAGAGTTCTCTAAAACGCCTGCAGCCTTTATTGTTTGTAGACCTTTTGCTGATGGTCAGTCGACTGGGGAGAGTTGAAACCTTTTTGTAGATTAGATTGCATGAGTCTAATACTTCCTGAGGTTGAGCTTTTATCCATTTTCCTTTTCTTTAAAGAGAGTGAGTAAAACTTACCACCTCATACTATCTTCCTGAAAGATTTGCCTGTTTTGAATTTTTTTGTTCATTCCCCACCTCAGCACAATTTTGGAGGGCAGGTGTCCTTTACTGCCCCAAGTCCTTGTGAATGTTCAGTGACCATTAGCTGTGGGTTTAAAGCCGCTCTTGTGGGAAACGGCCGCAAGGCGGCAGCATTTCTCCTTTACCAAATCTGGTTACTAGGGCAACAGAGCCTTAATGGAAGTCGTGTTGTAGGTTGTAAATTAGAATGGAATGTGCCAGGAAAAAGCCCTTTATGTTTATGGCTCATTACTTCTTATGCGTATTTTTAACTCTTTTTTATTTTTTATCACAGCAAATTTGATTACAACGTTTTGTTTATTCTAGGTGTGCAAGATGTGGTTCTTTCACAAATATACATGTATCTATTATTCGTCGGATCCTTTTTCCATGTAGATTATGAGAGAATATTGAGTAGTCCTCTCTTGGTATTCCGTAGGTATTTGGTGATTATATATTTCACATGTGTTTGTATATCTCTGTTAACCCCAATGTCGTAATGTATCTACTCCTCACACCTTTCCATTTGGTGAACCATAAGTTTAATGAACCTGTGATTGCCCTTCTCTGTGGAAATATCTTCATTGGTATCGAATTTTAGGTAACACCTATAAGTGATATGATAGGACCTGTGTCTTTCGCTTTCTCACTTACCACAAGTTGCGTGATTACTTCTAGACTCACCTATGGTGCTGCAAATGGCACTGTTTCATTCTTTCGCTAACTAATATTCCATCTCGACATGTAGCAGTTCTTCCTGGTCCACCCATCTGTTGGTGGACTTTTTGGTTACTTCCATATCTTGGCTATTGTAATACTGTGCAGTGCACATTTGTCTGCCTGTGTCTTTCCAATTCTGTCTTCCTAGGTTATAGGTCCAGGAATGGGCCGGCTGGATCATACGGGAGCTCAATGTTTACCTTTTAAAGGCCCCTCCATTCTGTTCTCATTAGTGGCTCTTTCCAGGTTATGTCCCTCTTAAAGTTCACGGTATGCATTTCTCCACAACACCTTCAGCATTTACTGTTTATAGATTTCTTGCTGATGGCGATTCTGACTGGTGTGAGCTGATACCAATTTGTGGTTGAATCTGCATGTGTGTCATATTCCGTTGAAATTGGCCTGTAAGGCATGTCCGTTTTATTTTTCAAACTGTGATTACAGCTTAGTTCTTCAAAGTGTTTGCTTCAAGTATGTGTCACATTTTAAAATGTTTTGGCCATTACTTCCCTCAAGACATTTTGAGGGCAGGTTTCACTTACAGCCCTGCAGTACTTGTTCATATGAAGTGACCATTAGCACAGGCTTTACAGCTGCTTTTGCAGGTAACGGCCAGAGGGCGGCATCCTTTCTACGATCCCCACTCTGGTAACTAGGGAAACAGACCTCCCGGCCAGCGGTGTTCCTCGCTGATAAATTAGAGTGGAATGTGCCCGGGTAAACCCACAGAAGCTGATATCTCCTTCCTTTTGTTTGTTTTTTAAATTTAATTTATAGTTTTTATTGGAGAAATATTCCATTGTGTACATGGACCACTTCTTCTTGGTTCCTTCCTCTGATGATGGACATTTTCATTGCTTCCAAGTGATGGCTATAGTAAATATTGCTGGAGTGCAGGATTGCCAGCCTGTGACTTTTTGATTCTCATTTTCTCAGGAGATAGGCCCAGCAGTGGGTGTGATTGATGGACTGGTAGCTCAATGTTTCCCTTTTCAAAGCACCTCCATTGTGTTTTCATTAGTGGCTCTTACCACATGGCCCTTAGAACCGAGGGTACGCATTTCTCCACAATCCCTTCAGCATTTATTGTTTGCACCGTTTTCGCTAATGGCCATTCTGACTGCTGTGAGCTGATAGGTTTTTCTAATTTGGGTTTGCATGTCTTTAAAAATTCCTAAAATTCAACATTTTCCCACGCCTTTTCCTTTCTGTGAAAAAAAAAACAGAAAAAAGTATGAGTACCATATACGTCTTGAATTTGTCTTCTTGGAAGGTTGCCCTCTTTTGAATTTATTACTCGATTTTCGACCCCAGGCCTTTTTTGGAGGGCAGGTGTCATTTACAGAACTGCAACGTTGGTGAATATTTAGGGACCTTTAGCAATGGGTTTAAAGCTGCTGTTAAGGGAAACGGCCACAAGGAGGCAGCATTTCTCCGTTGTCAAATCTGGGTACTAGGGCAGCAGAGTCTTTCTGGAAGTCGTGTTCCTAGGTTGTAAATTAGAATGGAATGTGCTAGGAGAAACCCCCATTAGTGTATGTCTCATTACTTCTTTTTTTTTAAATTTTTTAATTGGGGTATAGATTAGAATATTATTTGTCCTAGGTTTACAATATCTGGTTCATTTGTACATTATATATGTCTATGCATGTACAGATCCTCTTCCCAGGTAAAATATTACAGAGTGTTCCGTAGACCTCCCTTGCTATAGGGTCGGTCTTTTTGATATACGTATATGATATGAATTTGTATCCATATAGTAACACTGATGTTAATTGATCCATTCCCCCCCACCTTTCCTTTTAGATGAGCATAGTTTGTTTTCTAAGTCTGTGAGTGTCTTTCTCTGTGGAAATAGGTTCATTTGTGTCAGTTATTAGATAACGCCTATAAGTGATATCATAGGATAGAGGTCTTTTGCTTTCCGACTTACCTCATGTCTTGTGATTATCTCCAGGCTCATCTGTGGTGCCTCAAAGAGCAGTGTTTCATTGTTTTCCATGGCTAAGATTCCATCGTGTACATGGACCACTACTTTTTATCCATTCACCTGTTGATGGACATTTTGGTAGCTTCACTGTCTTGGCTATTGTGAATAAGGCTGCAGTGCAGCTTTTGCAGCCTGTGTCTTCTCGATTCTGGTCTTCTCAGGTGACAGACCCAGTGGTTCACCTGCTGGATTGAATGGTACCTCAATTTTTCCTTTTCAACGCAGCTCCTTTCTGTTCTCATTATTGGCTGTTACCCTTTCACATCTCACCAGCAAGTAGAGGGTACAGAGTTCTCTAAAACGCCTGCAGCCTTTATTGTTTGTAGACCTTTTGCTGATGGTCAGTCGACTGGGGAGAGTTGAAACCTTTTTGTAGATTAGATTGCATGAGTCTAATACTTCCTGAGGTTGAGCTTTTATCCATTTTCCTTTTCTTTAAAGAGAGTGAGTAAAACTTACCACCTCATACTATCTTCCTGAAAGATTTGCCTGTTTTGAATTTTTTTGTTCATTCCCCACCTCAGCACAATTTTGGAGGGCAGGTGTCCTTTACTGCCCCAAGTCCTTGTGAATGTTCAGTGACCATTAGCTGTGGGTTTAAAGCCGCTCTTGTGGGAAACGGCCGCAAGGCGGCAGCATTTCTCCTTTACCAAATCTGGTTACTAGGGCAACAGAGCCTTAATGGAAGTCGTGTTGTAGGTTGTAAATTAGAATGGAATGTGCCAGGAAAAAGCCCTTTATGTTTATGGCTCATTACTTCTTATGCGTATTTTTAACTCTTTTTTATTTTTTATCACAGCAAATTTGATTACAACGTTTTGTTTATTCTAGGTGTGCAAGATGTGGTTCTTTCACAAATATACATGTATCTATTATTCGTCGGATCCTTTTTCCATGTAGATTATGACAGAATATTGAGTAGTCCTCTCTTGGTATTCCGTAGGTATTTGGTGATTATATATTTCACATGTGTTTGTATATCTCTGTTAACCCCAATGTCGTAATGTATCTACTCCTCACACCTTTCCATTTGGTGAACCATAAGTTTAATGAACCTGTGATTGCCCTTCTCTGTGGAAATATCTTCATTGGTATCGAATTTTAGGTAACACCTATAAGTGATATGATAGGACCTGTGTCTTTCGCTTTCTCACTTACCACAAGTTGCGTGATTACTTCTAGACTCACCTATGGTGCTGCAAATGGCACTGTTTCATTCTTTCGCTAACTAATATTCCATCTCGACATGTAGCAGTTCTTCCTGGTCCACCCATCTGTTGGTGGACTTTTTGGTTACTTCCATATCTTGGCTATTGTAATACTGTGCAGTGCACATTTGTCTGCCTGTGTCTTTCCAATTCTGTCTTCCTAGGTTATAGGTCCAGGAATGGGCCGGCTGGATCATACGGGAGCTCAATGTTTACCTTTTAAAGGCCCCTCCATTCTGTTCTCATTAGTGGCTCTTTCCAGGTTATGTCCCTCTTAAAGTTCACGGTATGCATTTCTCCACAACACCTTCAGCATTTACTGTTTATAGATTTCTTGCTGATGGCGATTCTGACTGGTGTGAGCTGATACCAATTTGTGGTTGAATCTGCATGTGTGTCATATTCCGTTGAAATTGGCCTGTAAGGCATGTCCGTTTTATTTTTCAAACTGTGATTACAGCTTAGTTCTTCAAAGTGTTTGCTTCAAGTATGTGTCACATTTTAAAATGTTTTGGCCATTACTTCCCTCAAGACATTTTGAGGGCAGGTTTCACTTACAGCCCTGCAGTACTTGTTCATATGAAGTGACCATTAGCACAGGCTTTACAGCTGCTTTTGCAGGTAACGGCCAGAGGGCGGCATCCTTTCTACGATCCCCACTCTGGTAACTAGGGAAACAGACCTCCCGGCCAGCGGTGTTCCTCGCTGATAAATTAGAGTGGAATGTGCCCGGGTAAACCCACAGAAGCTGATATCTCCTTCCTTTTGTTTGTTTTTTAAATTTAATTTATAGTTTTTATTGGAGAAATATTCCATTGTGTACATGGACCACTTCTTCTTGGTTCCTTCCTCTGATGATGGACATTTTCATTGCTTCCAAGTGATGGCTATAGTAAATATTGCTGGAGTGCAGGATTGCCAGCCTGTGACTTTTTGATTCTCATTTTCTCAGGAGATAGGCCCAGCAGTGGGTGTGATTGATGGACTGGTAGCTCAATGTTTCCCTTTTCAAAGCACCTCCATTGTGTTTTCATTAGTGGCTCTTACCACATGGCCCTTAGAACCGAGGGTACGCATTTCTCCACAATCCCTTCAGCATTTATTGTTTGCACCGTTTTCGCTAATGGCCATTCTGACTGCTGTGAGCTGATAGGTTTTTCTAATTTGGGTTTGCATGTCTTTAAAAATTCCTAAAATTCAACATTTTCCCACGCCTTTTCCTTTCTGTGAAAAAAAAACAGAAAAAAGTATGAGTACCATATACGTCTTGAATTTGTCTTCTTGGAAGGTTGCCCTCTTTTGAATTTATTACTCGATTTTCGACCCCAGGCCTTTTTTGGAGGGCAGGTGTCATTTACAGAACTGCAACGTTGGTGAATATTTAGGGACCTTTAGCAATGGGTTTAAAGCTGCTGTTAAGGGAAACGGCCACAAGGAGGCAGCATTTCTCCGTTGTCAAATCTGGGTACTAGGGCAGCAGAGTCTTTCTGGAAGTCGTGTTCCTAGGTTGTAAATTAGAATGGAATGTGCTAGGAGAAACCCCCATTAGTGTATGTCTCATTACTTCTTTTTTTTTAAATTTTTTAATTGGGGTATAGATTAGAATATTATTTGTCCTAGGTTTACAATATCTGGTTCATTTGTACATTATATATGTCTATGCATGTACAGATCCTCTTCCCAGGTAAAATATTACAGAGTGTTCCGTAGACCTCCCTTGCTATAGGGTCGGTCTTTTTGATATACGTATATGATATGAATTTGTATCCATATAGTAACACTGATGTTAATTGATCCATTCCCCCCCACCTTTCCTTTTAGATGAGCATAGTTTGTTTTCTAAGTCTGTGAGTGTCTTTCTCTGTGGAAATAGGTTCATTTGTGTCAGTTATTAGATAACGCCTATAAGTGATATCATAGGATAGAGGTCTTTTGCTTTCCGACTTACCTCATGTCTTGTGATTATCTCCAGGCTCATCTGTGGTGCCTCAAAGAGCAGTGTTTCATTGTTTTCCATGGCTAAGATTCCATCGTGTACATGGACCACTACTTTTTATCCATTCACCTGTTGATGGACATTTTGGTAGCTTCACTGTCTTGGCTATTGTGAATAAGGCTGCAGTGCAGCTTTTGCAGCCTGTGTCTTCTCGATTCTGGTCTTCTCAGGTGACAGACCCAGTGGTTCACCTGCTGGATTGAATGGTACCTCAATTTTTCCTTTTCAACGCAGCTCCTTTCTGTTCTCATTATTGGCTGTTACCCTTTCACATCTCACCAGCAAGTAGAGGGTACAGAGTTCTCTAAAACGCCTGCAGCCTTTATTGTTTGTAGACCTTTTGCTGATGGTCAGTCGACTGGGGAGAGTTGAAACCTTTTTGTAGATTAGATTGCATGAGTCTAATACTTCCTGAGGTTGAGCTTTTATCCATTTTCCTTTTCTTTAAAGAGAGTGAGTAAAACTTACCACCTCATACTATCTTCCTGAAAGATTTGCCTGTTTTGAATTTTTTTGTTCATTCCCCACCTCAGCACAATTTTGGAGGGCAGGTGTCCTTTACTGCCCCAAGTCCTTGTGAATGTTCAGTGACCATTAGCTGTGGGTTTAAAGCCGCTCTTGTGGGAAACGGCCGCAAGGCGGCAGCATTTCTCCTTTACCAAATCTGGTTACTAGGGCAACAGAGCCTTAATGGAAGTCGTGTTGTAGGTTGTAAATTAGAATGGAATGTGCCAGGAAAAAGCCCTTTATGTTTATGGCTCATTACTTCTTATGCGTATTTTTAACTCTTTTTTATTTTTTATCACAGCAAATTTGATTACAACGTTTTGTTTATTCTAGGTGTGCAAGATGTGGTTCTTTCACAAATATACATGTATCTATTATTCGTCGGATCCTTTTTCCATGTAGATTATGACAGAATATTGAGTAGTCCTCTCTTGGTATTCCGTAGGTATTTGGTGATTATATATTTCACATGTGTTTGTATATCTCTGTTAACCCCAATGTCGTAATGTATCTACTCCTCACACCTTTCCATTTGGTGAACCATAAGTTTAATGAACCTGTGATTGCCCTTCTCTGTGGAAATATCTTCATTGGTATCGAATTTTAGGTAACACCTATAAGTGATATGATAGGACCTGTGTCTTTCGCTTTCTCACTTACCACAAGTTGCGTGATTACTTCTAGACTCACCTATGGTGCTGCAAATGGCACTGTTTCATTCTTTCGCTAACTAATATTCCATCTCGACATGTAGCAGTTCTTCCTGGTCCACCCATCTGTTGGTGGACTTTTTGGTTACTTCCATATCTTGGCTATTGTAATACTGTGCAGTGCACATTTGTCTGCCTGTGTCTTTCCAATTCTGTCTTCCTAGGTTATAGGTCCAGGAATGGGCCGGCTGGATCATACGGGAGCTCAATGTTTACCTTTTAAAGGCCCCTCCATTCTGTTCTCATTAGTGGCTCTTTCCAGGTTATGTCCCTCTTAAAGTTCACGGTATGCATTTCTCCACAACACCTTCAGCATTTACTGTTTATAGATTTCTTGCTGATGGCGATTCTGACTGGTGTGAGCTGATACCAATTTGTGGTTGAATCTGCATGTGTGTCATATTCCGTTGAAATTGGCCTGTAAGGCATGTCCGTTTTATTTTTCAAACTGTGATTACAGCTTAGTTCTTCAAAGTGTTTGCTTCAAGTATGTGTCACATTTTAAAATGTTTTGGCCATTACTTCCCTCAAGACATTTTGAGGGCAGGTTTCACTTACAGCCCTGCAGTACTTGTTCATATGAAGTGACCATTAGCACAGGCTTTACAGCTGCTTTTGCAGGTAACGGCCAGAGGGCGGCATCCTTTCTACGATCCCCACTCTGGTAACTAGGGAAACAGACCTCCCGGCCAGCGGTGTTCCTCGCTGATAAATTAGAGTGGAATGTGCCCGGGTAAACCCACAGAAGCTGATATCTCCTTCCTTTTGTTTGTTTTTTAAATTTAATTTATAGTTTTTATTGGAGAAATATTCCATTGTGTACATGGACCACTTCTTCTTGGTTCCTTCCTCTGATGATGGACATTTTCATTGCTTCCAAGTGATGGCTATAGTAAATATTGCTGGAGTGCAGGATTGCCAGCCTGTGACTTTTTGATTCTCATTTTCTCAGGAGATAGGCCCAGCAGTGGGTGTGATTGATGGACTGGTAGCTCAATGTTTCCCTTTTCAAAGCACCTCCATTGTGTTTTCATTAGTGGCTCTTACCACATGGCCCTTAGAACCGAGGGTACGCATTTCTCCACAATCCCTTCAGCATTTATTGTTTGCACCGTTTTCGCTAATGGCCATTCTGACTGCTGTGAGCTGATAGGTTTTTCTAATTTGGGTTTGCATGTCTTTAAAAATTCCTAAAATTCAACATTTTCCCACGCCTTTTCCTTTCTGTGAAAAAAAAACAGAAAAAAGTATGAGTACCATATACGTCTTGAATTTGTCTTCTTGGAAGGTTGCCCTCTTTTGAATTTATTACTCGATTTTCGACCCCAGGCCTTTTTTGGAGGGCAGGTGTCATTTACAGAACTGCAACGTTGGTGAATATTTAGGGACCTTTAGCAATGGGTTTAAAGCTGCTGTTAAGGGAAACGGCCACAAGGAGGCAGCATTTCTCCGTTGTCAAATCTGGGTACTAGGGCAGCAGAGTCTTTCTGGAAGTCGTGTTCCTAGGTTGTAAATTAGAATGGAATGTGCTAGGAGAAACCCCCATTAGTGTATGTCTCATTACTTCTTGTTTTTTAAATTTTTTAATTGGGGTATAGATTAGAATATTATTTGTCCTAGGTTTACAATATCTGGTTCATTTGTACATTATATATGTCTATGCATGTACAGATCCTCTTCCCAGGTAAAATATTACAGAGTGTTCCGTAGACCTCCCTTGCTATAGGGTCGGTCTTTTTGATATACGTATATGATATGAATTTGTATCCATATAGTAACACTGATGTTAATTGATCCATTCCCCCCCACCTTTCCTTTTAGATGAGCATAGTTTGTTTTCTAAGTCTGTGAGTGTCTTTCTCTGTGGAAATAGGTTCATTTGTGTCAGTTATTAGATAACGCCTATAAGTGATATCATAGGATAGAGGTCTTTTGCTTTCCGACTTACCTCATGTCTTGTGATTATCTCCAGGCTCATCTGTGGTGCCTCAAAGAGCAGTGTTTCATTGTTTTCCATGGCTAAGATTCCATCGTGTACATGGACCACTACTTTTTATCCATTCACCTGTTGATGGACATTTTGGTAGCTTCACTGTCTTGGCTATTGTGAATAAGGCTGCAGTGCAGCTTTTGCAGCCTGTGTCTTCTCGATTCTGGTCTTCTCAGGTGACAGACCCAGTGGTTCACCTGCTGGATTGAATGGTACCTCAATTTTTCCTTTTCAACGCAGCTCCTTTCTGTTCTCATTATTGGCTGTTACCCTTTCACATCTCACCAGCAAGTAGAGGGTACAGAGTTCTCTAAAACGCCTGCAGCCTTTATTGTTTGTAGACCTTTTGCTGATGGTCAGTCGACTGGGGAGAGTTGAAACCTTTTTGTAGATTAGATTGCATGAGTCTAATACTTCCTGAGGTTGAGCTTTTATCCATTTTCCTTTTCTTTAAAGAGAGTGAGTAAAACTTACCACCTCATACTATCTTCCTGAAAGATTTGCCTGTTTTGAATTTTTTTGTTCATTCCCCACCTCAGCACAATTTTGGAGGGCAGGTGTCCTTTACTGCCCCAAGTCCTTGTGAATGTTCAGTGACCATTAGCTGTGGGTTTAAAGCCGCTCTTGTGGGAAACGGCCGCAAGGCGGCAGCATTTCTCCTTTACCAAATCTGGTTACTAGGGCAACAGAGCCTTAATGGAAGTCGTGTTGTAGGTTGTAAATTAGAATGGAATGTGCCAGGAAAAAGCCCTTTATGTTTATGGCTCATTACTTCTTATGCGTATTTTTAACTCTTTTTTATTTTTTATCACAGCAAATTTGATTACAACGTTTTGTTTATTCTAGGTGTGCAAGATGTGGTTCTTTCACAAATATACATGTATCTATTATTCGTCGGATCCTTTTTCCATGTAGATTATGAGAGAATATTGAGTAGTCCTCTCTTGGTATTCCGTAGGTATTTGGTGATTATATATTTCACATGTGTTTGTATATCTCTGTTAACCCCAATGTCGTAATGTATCTACTCCTCACACCTTTCCATTTGGTGAACCATAAGTTTAATGAACCTGTGATTGCCCTTCTCTGTGGAAATATCTTCATTGGTATCGAATTTTAGGTAACACCTATAAGTGATATGATAGGACCTGTGTCTTTCGCTTTCTCACTTACCACAAGTTGCGTGATTACTTCTAGACTCACCTATGGTGCTGCAAATGGCACTGTTTCATTCTTTCGCTAACTAATATTCCATCTCGACATGTAGCAGTTCTTCCTGGTCCACCCATCTGTTGGTGGACTTTTTGGTTACTTCCATATCTTGGCTATTGTAATACTGTGCAGTGCACATTTGTCTGCCTGTGTCTTTCCAATTCTGTCTTCCTAGGTTATAGGTCCAGGAATGGGCCGGCTGGATCATACGGGAGCTCAATGTTTACCTTTTAAAGGCCCCTCCATTCTGTTCTCATTAGTGGCTCTTTCCAGGTTATGTCCCTCTTAAAGTTCACGGTATGCATTTCTCCACAACACCTTCAGCATTTACTGTTTATAGATTTCTTGCTGATGGCGATTCTGACTGGTGTGAGCTGATACCAATTTGTGGTTGAATCTGCATGTGTGTCATATTCCGTTGAAATTGGCCTGTAAGGCATGTCCGTTTTATTTTTCAAACTGTGATTACAGCTTAGTTCTTCAAAGTGTTTGCTTCAAGTATGTGTCACATTTTAAAATGTTTTGGCCATTACTTCCCTCAAGACATTTTGAGGGCAGGTTTCACTTACAGCCCTGCAGTACTTGTTCATATGAAGTGACCATTAGCACAGGCTTTACAGCTGCTTTTGCAGGTAACGGCCAGAGGGCGGCATCCTTTCTACGATCCCCACTCTGGTAACTAGGGAAACAGACCTCCCGGCCAGCGGTGTTCCTCGCTGATAAATTAGAGTGGAATGTGCCCGGGTAAACCCACAGAAGCTGATATCTCCTTCCTTTTGTTTGTTTTTTAAATTTAATTTATAGTTTTTATTGGAGAAATATTCCATTGTGTACATGGACCACTTCTTCTTGGTTCCTTCCTCTGATGATGGACATTTTCATTGCTTCCAAGTGATGGCTATAGTAAATATTGCTGGAGTGCAGGATTGCCAGCCTGTGACTTTTTGATTCTCATTGTCTCAGGAGATAGGCCCAGCAGTGGGTGTGATTGATGGACTGGTAGCTCAATGTTTCCCTTTTCAAAGCACCTCCATTGTGTTTTCATTAGTGGCTCTTACCACATGGCCCTTAGAACCGAGGGTACGCATTTCTCCACAATCCCTTCAGCATTTATTGTTTGCACCGTTTTCGCTAATGGCCATTCTGACTGCTGTGAGCTGATAGGTTTTTCTAATTTGGGTTTGCATGTCTTTAAAAATTCCTAAAATTCAACATTTTCCCACGCCTTTTCCTTTCTGTGAAAAAAAAAACAGAAAAAAGTATGAGTACCATATACGTCTTGAATTTGTCTTCTTGGAAGGTTGCCCTCTTTTGAATTTATTACTCGATTTTCGACCCCAGGCCTTTTTTGGAGGGCAGGTGTCATTTACAGAACTGCAACGTTGGTGAATATTTAGGGACCTTTAGCAATGGGTTTAAAGCTGCTGTTAAGGGAAACGGCCACAAGGAGGCAGCATTTCTCCGTTGTCAAATCTGGGTACTAGGGCAGCAGAGTCTTTCTGGAAGTCGTGTTCCTAGGTTGTAAATTAGAATGGAATGTGCTAGGAGAAACCCCCATTAGTGTATGTCTCATTACTTCTTGTTTTTTAAATTTTTTAATTGGGGTATAGATTAGAATATTATTTGTCCTAGGTTTACAATATCTGGTTCATTTGTACATTATATATGTCTATGCATGTACAGATCCTCTTCCCAGGTAAAATATTACAGAGTGTTCCGTAGACCTCCCTTGCTATAGGGTCGGTCTTTTTGATATACGTATATGATATGAATTTGTATCCATATAGTAACACTGATGTTAATTGATCCATTCCCCCCCACCTTTCCTTTTAGATGAGCATAGTTTGTTTTCTAAGTCTGTGAGTGTCTTTCTCTGTGGAAATAGGTTCATTTGTGTCAGTTATTAGATAACGCCTATAAGTGATATCATAGGATAGAGGTCTTTTGCTTTCCGACTTACCTCATGTCTTGTGATTATCTCCAGGCTCATCTGTGGTGCCTCAAAGAGCAGTGTTTCATTGTTTTCCATGGCTAAGATTCCATCGTGTACATGGACCACTACTTTTTATCCATTCACCTGTTGATGGACATTTTGGTAGCTTCACTGTCTTGGCTATTGTGAATAAGGCTGCAGTGCAGCTTTTGCAGCCTGTGTCTTCTCGATTCTGGTCTTCTCAGGTGACAGACCCAGTGGTTCACCTGCTGGATTGAATGGTACCTCAATTTTTCCTTTTCAACGCAGCTCCTTTCTGTTCTCATTATTGGCTGTTACCCTTTCACATCTCACCAGCAAGTAGAGGGTACAGAGTTCTCTAAAACGCCTGCAGCCTTTATTGTTTGTAGACCTTTTGCTGATGGTCAGTCGACTGGGGAGAGTTGAAACCTTTTTGTAGATTAGATTGCATGAGTCTAATACTTCCTGAGGTTGAGCTTTTATCCATTTTCCTTTTCTTTAAAGAGAGTGAGTAAAACTTACCACCTCATACTATCTTCCTGAAAGATTTGCCTGTTTTGAATTTTTTTGTTCATTCCCCACCTCAGCACAATTTTGGAGGGCAGGTGTCCTTTACTGCCCCAAGTCCTTGTGAATGTTCAGTGACCATTAGCTGTGGGTTTAAAGCCGCTCTTGTGGGAAACGGCCGCAAGGCGGCAGCATTTCTCCTTTACCAAATCTGGTTACTAGGGCAACAGAGCCTTAATGGAAGTCGTGTTGTAGGTTGTAAATTAGAATGGAATGTGCCAGGAAAAAGCCCTTTATGTTTATGGCTCATTACTTCTTATGCGTATTTTTAACTCTTTTTTATTTTTTATCACAGCAAATTTGATTACAACGTTTTGTTTATTCTAGGTGTGCAAGATGTGGTTCTTTCACAAATATACATGTATCTATTATTCGTCGGATCCTTTTTCCATGTAGATTATGAGAGAATATTGAGTAGTCCTCTCTTGGTATTCCGTAGGTATTTGGTGATTATATATTTCACATGTGTTTGTATATCTCTGTTAACCCCAATGTCGTAATGTATCTACTCCTCACACCTTTCCATTTGGTGAACCATAAGTTTAATGAACCTGTGATTGCCCTTCTCTGTGGAAATATCTTCATTGGTATCGAATTTTAGGTAACACCTATAAGTGATATGATAGGACCTGTGTCTTTCGCTTTCTCACTTACCACAAGTTGCGTGATTACTTCTAGACTCACCTATGGTGCTGCAAATGGCACTGTTTCATTCTTTCGCTAACTAATATTCCATCTCGACATGTAGCAGTTCTTCCTGGTCCACCCATCTGTTGGTGGACTTTTTGGTTACTTCCATATCTTGGCTATTGTAATACTGTGCAGTGCACATTTGTCTGCCTGTGTCTTTCCAATTCTGTCTTCCTAGGTTATAGGTCCAGGAATGGGCCGGCTGGATCATACGGGAGCTCAATGTTTACCTTTTAAAGGCCCCTCCATTCTGTTCTCATTAGTGGCTCTTTCCAGGTTATGTCCCTCTTAAAGTTCACGGTATGCATTTCTCCACAACACCTTCAGCATTTACTGTTTATAGATTTCTTGCTGATGGCGATTCTGACTGGTGTGAGCTGATACCAATTTGTGGTTGAATCTGCATGTGTGTCATATTCCGTTGAAATTGGCCTGTAAGGCATGTCCGTTTTATTTTTCAAACTGTGATTACAGCTTAGTTCTTCAAAGTGTTTGCTTCAAGTATGTGTCACATTTTAAAATGTTTTGGCCATTACTTCCCTCAAGACATTTTGAGGGCAGGTTTCACTTACAGCCCTGCAGTACTTGTTCATATGAAGTGACCATTAGCACAGGCTTTACAGCTGCTTTTGCAGGTAACGGCCAGAGGGCGGCATCCTTTCTACGATCCCCACTCTGGTAACTAGGGAAACAGACCTCCCGGCCAGCGGTGTTCCTCGCTGATAAATTAGAGTGGAATGTGCCCGGGTAAACCCACAGAAGCTGATATCTCCTTCCTTTTGTTTGTTTTTTAAATTTAATTTATAGTTTTTATTGGAGAAATATTCCATTGTGTACATGGACCACTTCTTCTTGGTTCCTTCCTCTGATGATGGACATTTTCATTGCTTCCAAGTGATGGCTATAGTAAATATTGCTGGAGTGCAGGATTGCCAGCCTGTGACTTTTTGATTCTCATTTTCTCAGGAGATAGGCCCAGCAGTGGGTGTGATTGATGGACTGGTAGCTCAATGTTTCCCTTTTCAAAGCACCTCCATTGTGTTTTCATTAGTGGCTCTTACCACATGGCCCTTAGAACCGAGGGTACGCATTTCTCCACAATCCCTTCAGCATTTATTGTTTGCACCGTTTTCGCTAATGGCCATTCTGACTGCTGTGAGCTGATAGGTTTTTCTAATTTGGGTTTGCATGTCTTTAAAAATTCCTAAAATTCAACATTTTCCCACGCCTTTTCCTTTCTGTGAAAAAAAAAACAGAAAAAAGTATGAGTACCATATACGTCTTGAATTTGTCTTCTTGGAAGGTTGCCCTCTTTTGAATTTATTACTCGATTTTCGACCCCAGGCCTTTTTTGGAGGGCAGGTGTCATTTACAGAACTGCAACGTTGGTGAATATTTAGGGACCTTTAGCAATGGGTTTAAAGCTGCTGTTAAGGGAAACGGCCACAAGGAGGCAGCATTTCTCCGTTGTCAAATCTGGGTACTAGGGCAGCAGAGTCTTTCTGGAAGTCGTGTTCCTAGGTTGTAAATTAGAATGGAATGTGCTAGGAGAAACCCCCATTAGTGTATGTCTCATTACTTCTTGTTTTTTAAATTTTTTAATTGGGGTATAGATTAGAATATTATTTGTCCTAGGTTTACAATATCTGGTTCATTTGTACATTATATATGTCTATGCATGTACAGATCCTCTTCCCAGGTAAAATATTACAGAGTGTTCCGTAGACCTCCCTTGCTATAGGGTCGGTCTTTTTGATATACGTATATGATATGAATTTGTATCCATATAGTAACACTGATGTTAATTGATCCATTCCCCCCCACCTTTCCTTTTAGATGAGCATAGTTTGTTTTCTAAGTCTGTGAGTGTCTTTCTCTGTGGAAATAGGTTCATTTGTGTCAGTTATTAGATAACGCCTATAAGTGATATCATAGGATAGAGGTCTTTTGCTTTCCGACTTACCTCATGTCTTGTGATTATCTCCAGGCTCATCTGTGGTGCCTCAAAGAGCAGTGTTTCATTGTTTTCCATGGCTAAGATTCCATCGTGTACATGGACCACTACTTTTTATCCATTCACCTGTTGATGGACATTTTGGTAGCTTCACTGTCTTGGCTATTGTGAATAAGGCTGCAGTGCAGCTTTTGCAGCCTGTGTCTTCTCGATTCTGGTCTTCTCAGGTGACAGACCCAGTGGTTCACCTGCTGGATTGAATGGTACCTCAATTTTTCCTTTTCAACGCAGCTCCTTTCTGTTCTCATTATTGGCTGTTACCCTTTCACATCTCACCAGCAAGTAGAGGGTACAGAGTTCTCTAAAACGCCTGCAGCCTTTATTGTTTGTAGACCTTTTGCTGATGGTCAGTCGACTGGGGAGAGTTGAAACCTTTTTGTAGATTAGATTGCATGAGTCTAATACTTCCTGAGGTTGAGCTTTTATCCATTTTCCTTTTCTTTAAAGAGAGTGAGTAAAACTTACCACCTCATACTATCTTCCTGAAAGATTTGCCTGTTTTGAATTTTTTTGTTCATTCCCCACCTCAGCACAATTTTGGAGGGCAGGTGTCCTTTACTGCCCCAAGTCCTTGTGAATGTTCAGTGACCATTAGCTGTGGGTTTAAAGCCGCTCTTGTGGGAAACGGCCGCAAGGCGGCAGCATTTCTCCTTTACCAAATCTGGTTACTAGGGCAACAGAGCCTTAATGGAAGTCGTGTTGTAGGTTGTAAATTAGAATGGAATGTGCCAGGAAAAAGCCCTTTATGTTTATGGCTCATTACTTCTTATGCGTATTTTTAACTCTTTTTTATTTTTTATCACAGCAAATTTGATTACAACGTTTTGTTTATTCTAGGTGTGCAAGATGTGGTTCTTTCACAAATATACATGTATCTATTATTCGTCGGATCCTTTTTCCATGTAGATTATGACAGAATATTGAGTAGTCCTCTCTTGGTATTCCGTAGGTATTTGGTGATTATATATTTCACATGTGTTTGTATATCTCTGTTAACCCCAATGTCGGAATGTATCTACTCCTCACACCTTTCCATTTGGTGAACCATAAGTTTAATGAACCTGTGATTGCCCTTCTCTGTGGAAATATCTTCATTGGTATCGAATTTTAGGTAACACCTATAAGTGATATGATAGGACCTGTGTCTTTCGCTTTCTCACTTACCACAAGTTGCGTGATTACTTCTAGACTCACCTATGGTGCTGCAAATGGCACTGTTTCATTCTTTCGCTAACTAATATTCCATCTCGACATGTAGCAGTTCTTCCTGGTCCACCCATCTGTTGGTGGACTTTTTGGTTACTTCCATATCTTGGCTATTGTAATACTGTGCAGTGCACATTTGTCTGCCTGTGTCTTTCCAATTCTGTCTTCCTAGGTTATAGGTCCAGGAATGGGCCGGCTGGATCATACGGGAGCTCAATGTTTACCTTTTAAAGGCCCCTCCATTCTGTTCTCATTAGTGGCTCTTTCCAGGTTATGTCCCTCTTAAAGTTCACGGTATGCATTTCTCCACAACACCTTCAGCATTTACTGTTTATAGATTTCTTGCTGATGGCGATTCTGACTGGTGTGAGCTGATACCAATTTGTGGTTGAATCTGCATGTGTGTCATATTCCGTTGAAATTGGCCTGTAAGGCATGTCCGTTTTATTTTTCAAACTGTGATTACAGCTTAGTTCTTCAAAGTGTTTGCTTCAAGTATGTGTCACATTTTAAAATGTTTTGGCCATTACTTCCCTCAAGACATTTTGAGGGCAGGTTTCACTTACAGCCCTGCAGTACTTGTTCATATGAAGTGACCATTAGCACAGGCTTTACAGCTGCTTTTGCAGGTAACGGCCAGAGGGCGGCATCCTTTCTACGATCCCCACTCTGGTAACTAGGGAAACAGACCTCCCGGCCAGCGGTGTTCCTCGCTGATAAATTAGAGTGGAATGTGCCCGGGTAAACCCACAGAAGCTGATATCTCCTTCCTTTTGTTTGTTTTTTAAATTTAATTTATAGTTTTTATTGGAGAAATATTCCATTGTGTACATGGACCACTTCTTCTTGGTTCCTTCCTCTGATGATGGACATTTTCATTGCTTCCAAGTGATGGCTATAGTAAATATTGCTGGAGTGCAGGATTGCCAGCCTGTGACTTTTTGATTCTCATTTTCTCAGGAGATAGGCCCAGCAGTGGGTGTGATTGATGGACTGGTAGCTCAATGTTTCCCTTTTCAAAGCACCTCCATTGTGTTTTCATTAGTGGCTCTTACCACATGGCCCTTAGAACCGAGGGTACGCATTTCTCCACAATCCCTTCAGCATTTATTGTTTGCACCGTTTTCGCTAATGGCCATTCTGACTGCTGTGAGCTGATAGGTTTTTCTAATTTGGGTTTGCATGTCTTTAAAAATTCCTAAAATTCAACATTTTCCCACGCCTTTTCCTTTCTGTGAAAAAAAAACAGAAAAAAGTATGAGTACCATATACGTCTTGAATTTGTCTTCTTGGAAGGTTGCCCTCTTTTGAATTTATTACTCGATTTTCGACCCCAGGCCTTTTTTGGAGGGCAGGTGTCATTTACAGAACTGCAACGTTGGTGAATATTTAGGGACCTTTAGCAATGGGTTTAAAGCTGCTGTTAAGGGAAACGGCCACAAGGAGGCAGCATTTCTCCGTTGTCAAATCTGGGTACTAGGGCAGCAGAGTCTTTCTGGAAGTCGTGTTCCTAGGTTGTAAATTAGAATGGAATGTGCTAGGAGAAACCCCCATTAGTGTATGTCTCATTACTTCTTTTTTTTTAAATTTTTTAATTGGGGTATAGATTAGAATATTATTTGTCCTAGGTTTACAATATCTGGTTCATTTGTACATTATATATGTCTATGCATGTACAGATCCTCTTCCCAGGTAAAATATTACAGAGTGTTCCGTAGACCTCCCTTGCTATAGGGTCGGTCTTTTTGATATACGTATATGATATGAATTTGTATCCATATAGTAACACTGATGTTAATTGATCCATTCCCCCCCACCTTTCCTTTTAGATGAGCATAGTTTGTTTTCTAAGTCTGTGAGTGTCTTTCTCTGTGGAAATAGGTTCATTTGTGTCAGTTATTAGATAACGCCTATAAGTGATATCATAGGATAGAGGTCTTTTGCTTTCCGACTTACCTCATGTCTTGTGATTATCTCCAGGCTCATCTGTGGTGCCTCAAAGAGCAGTGTTTCATTGTTTTCCATGGCTAAGATTCCATCGTGTACATGGACCACTACTTTTTATCCATTCACCTGTTGATGGACATTTTGGTAGCTTCACTGTCTTGGCTATTGTGAATAAGGCTGCAGTGCAGCTTTTGCAGCCTGTGTCTTCTCGATTCTGGTCTTCTCAGGTGACAGACCCAGTGGTTCACCTGCTGGATTGAATGGTACCTCAATTTTTCCTTTTCAACGCAGCTCCTTTCTGTTCTCATTATTGGCTGTTACCCTTTCACATCTCACCAGCAAGTAGAGGGTACAGAGTTCTCTAAAACGCCTGCAGCCTTTATTGTTTGTAGACCTTTTGCTGATGGTCAGTCGACTGGGGAGAGTTGAAACCTTTTTGTAGATTAGATTGCATGAGTCTAATACTTCCTGAGGTTGAGCTTTTATCCATTTTCCTTTTCTTTAAAGAGAGTGAGTAAAACTTACCACCTCATACTATCTTCCTGAAAGATTTGCCTGTTTTGAATTTTTTTGTTCATTCCCCACCTCAGCACAATTTTGGAGGGCAGGTGTCCTTTACTGCCCCAAGTCCTTGTGAATGTTCAGTGACCATTAGCTGTGGGTTTAAAGCCGCTCTTGTGGGAAACGGCCGCAAGGCGGCAGCATTTCTCCTTTACCAAATCTGGTTACTAGGGCAACAGAGCCTTAATGGAAGTCGTGTTGTAGGTTGTAAATTAGAATGGAATGTGCCAGGAAAAAGCCCTTTATGTTTATGGCTCATTACTTCTTATGCGTATTTTTAACTCTTTTTTATTTTTTATCACAGCAAATTTGATTACAACGTTTTGTTTATTCTAGGTGTGCAAGATGTGGTTCTTTCAGAAATATACATGTATCTATTATTCGTCGGATCCTTTTTCCATGTAGATTATGAGAGAATATTGAGTAGTCCTCTCTTGGTATTCCGTAGGTATTTGGTGATTATATATTTCACATGTGTTTGTATATCTCTGTTAACCCCAATGTCGTAATGTATCTACTCCTCACACCTTTCCATTTGGTGAACCATAAGTTTAATGAACCTGTGATTGCCCTTCTCTGTGGAAATATCTTCATTGGTATCGAATTTTAGGTAACACCTATAAGTGATATGATAGGACCTGTGTCTTTCGCTTTCTCACTTACCACAAGTTGCGTGATTACTTCTAGACTCACCTATGGTGCTGCAAATGGCACTGTTTCATTCTTTCGCTAACTAATATTCCATCTCGACATGTAGCAGTTCTTCCTGGTCCACCCATCTGTTGGTGGACTTTTTGGTTACTTCCATATCTTGGCTATTGTAATACTGTGCAGTGCACATTTGTCTGCCTGTGTCTTTCCAATTCTGTCTTCCTAGGTTATAGGTCCAGGAATGGGCCGGCTGGATCATACGGGAGCTCAATGTTTACCTTTTAAAGGCCCCTCCATTCTGTTCTCATTAGTGGCTCTTTCCAGGTTATGTCCCTCTTAAAGTTCACGGTATGCATTTCTCCACAACACCTTCAGCATTTACTGTTTATAGATTTCTTGCTGATGGCGATTCTGACTGGTGTGAGCTGATACCAATTTGTGGTTGAATCTGCATGTGTGTCATATTCCGTTGAAATTGGCCTGTAAGGCATGTCCATTTTATTTTTCAAACTGTGATTACAGCTTAGTTCTTCAAAGTGTTTGCTTCAAGTATGTGTCACATTTTAAAATGTTTTGGCCATTACTTCCCTCAAGACATTTTGAGGGCAGGTTTCACTTACAGCCCTGCAGTACTTGTTCATATGAAGTGACCATTAGCACAGGCTTTACAGCTGCTTTTGCAGGTAACGGCCAGAGGGCGGCATCCTTTCTACGATCCCCACTCTGGTAACTAGGGAAACAGACCTCCCGGCCAGCGGTGTTCCTCGCTGATAAATTAGAGTGGAATGTGCCCGGGTAAACCCACAGAAGCTGATATCTCCTTCCTTTTGTTTGTTTTTTAAATTTAATTTATAGTTTTTATTGGAGAAATATTCCATTGTGTACATGGACCACTTCTTCTTGGTTCCTTCCTCTGATGATGGACATTTTCATTGCTTCCAAGTGATGGCTATAGTAAATATTGCTGGAGTGCAGGATTGCCAGCCTGTGACTTTTTGATTCTCATTTTCTCAGGAGATAGGCCCAGCAGTGGGTGTGATTGATGGACTGGTAGCTCAATGTTTCCCTTTTCAAAGCACCTCCATTGTGTTTTCATTAGTGGCTCTTACCACATGGCCCTTAGAACCGAGGGTACGCATTTCTCCACAATCCCTTCAGCATTTATTGTTTGCACCGTTTTCGCTAATGGCCATTCTGACTGCTGTGAGCTGATAGGTTTTTCTAATTTGGGTTTGCATGTCTTTAAAAATTCCTAAAATTCAACATTTTCCCACGCCTTTTCCTTTCTGTGAAAAAAAAAACAGAAAAAAGTATGAGTACCATATACGTCTTGAATTTGTCTTCTTGGAAGGTTGCCCTCTTTTGAATTTATTACTCGATTTTCGACCCCAGGCCTTTTTTGGAGGGCAGGTGTCATTTACAGAACTGCAACGTTGGTGAATATTTAGGGACCTTTAGCAATGGGTTTAAAGCTGCTGTTAAGGGAAACGGCCACAAGGAGGCAGCATTTCTCCGTTGTCAAATCTGGGTACTAGGGCAGCAGAGTCTTTCTGGAAGTCGTGTTCCTAGGTTGTAAATTAGAATGGAATGTGCTAGGAGAAACCCCCATTAGTGTATGTCTCATTACTTCTTTTTTTTTAAATTTTTTAATTGGGGTATAGATTAGAATATTATTTGTCCTAGGTTTACAATATCTGGTTCATTTGTACATTATATATGTCTATGCATGTACAGATCCTCTTCCCAGGTAAAATATTACAGAGTGTTCCGTAGACCTCCCTTGCTATAGGGTCGGTCTTTTTGATATACGTATATGATATGAATTTGTATCCATATAGTAACACTGATGTTAATTGATCCATTCCCCCCCACCTTTCCTTTTAGATGAGCATAGTTTGTTTTCTAAGTCTGTGAGTGTCTTTCTCTGTGGAAATAGGTTCATTTGTGTCAGTTATTAGATAACGCCTATAAGTGATATCATAGGATAGAGGTCTTTTGCTTTCCGACTTACCTCATGTCTTGTGATTATCTCCAGGCTCATCTGTGGTGCCTCAAAGAGCAGTGTTTCATTGTTTTCCATGGCTAAGATTCCATCGTGTACATGGACCACTACTTTTTATCCATTCACCTGTTGATGGACATTTTGGTAGCTTCACTGTCTTGGCTATTGTGAATAAGGCTGCAGTGCAGCTTTTGCAGCCTGTGTCTTCTCGATTCTGGTCTTCTCAGGTGACAGACCCAGTGGTTCACCTGCTGGATTGAATGGTACCTCAATTTTTCCTTTTCAACGCAGCTCCTTTCTGTTCTCATTATTGGCTGTTACCCTTTCACATCTCACCAGCAAGTAGAGGGTACAGAGTTCTCTAAAACGCCTGCAGCCTTTATTGTTTGTAGACCTTTTGCTGATGGTCAGTCGACTGGGGAGAGTTGAAACCTTTTTGTAGATTAGATTGCATGAGTCTAATACTTCCTGAGGTTGAGCTTTTATCCATTTTCCTTTTCTTTAAAGAGAGTGAGTAAAACTTACCACCTCATACTATCTTCCTGAAAGATTTGCCTGTTTTGAATTTTTTTGTTCATTCCCCACCTCAGCACAATTTTGGAGGGCAGGTGTCCTTTACTGCCCCAAGTCCTTGTGAATGTTCAGTGACCATTAGCTGTGGGTTTAAAGCCGCTCTTGTGGGAAACGGCCGCAAGGCGGCAGCATTTCTCCTTTACCAAATCTGGTTACTAGGGCAACAGAGCCTTAATGGAAGTCGTGTTGTAGGTTGTAAATTAGAATGGAATGTGCCAGGAAAAAGCCCTTTATGTTTATGGCTCATTACTTCTTATGCGTATTTTTAACTCTTTTTTATTTTTTATCACAGCAAATTTGATTACAACGTTTTGTTTATTCTAGGTGTGCAAGATGTGGTTCTTTCACAAATATACATGTATCTATTATTCGTCGGATCCTTTTTCCATGTAGATTATGACAGAATATTGAGTAGTCCTCTCTTGGTATTCCGTAGGTATTTGGTGATTATATATTTCACATGTGTTTGTATATCTCTGTTAACCCCAATGTCGTAATGTATCTACTCCTCACACCTTTCCATTTGGTGAACCATAAGTTTAATGAACCTGTGATTGCCCTTCTCTGTGGAAATATCTTCATTGGTATCGAATTTTAGGTAACACCTATAAGTGATATGATAGGACCTGTGTCTTTCGCTTTCTCACTTACCACAAGTTGCGTGATTACTTCTAGACTCACCTATGGTGCTGCAAATGGCACTGTTTCATTCTTTCGCTAACTAATATTCCATCTCGACATGTAGCAGTTCTTCCTGGTCCACCCATCTGTTGGTGGACTTTTTGGTTACTTCCATATCTTGGCTATTGTAATACTGTGCAGTGCACATTTGTCTGCCTGTGTCTTTCCAATTCTGTCTTCCTAGGTTATAGGTCCAGGAATGGGCCGGCTGGATCATACGGGAGCTCAATGTTTACCTTTTAAAGGCCCCTCCATTCTGTTCTCATTAGTGGCTCTTTCCAGGTTATGTCCCTCTTAAAGTTCACGGTATGCATTTCTCCACAACACCTTCAGCATTTACTGTTTATAGATTTCTTGCTGATGGCGATTCTGACTGGTGTGAGCTGATACCAATTTGTGGTTGAATCTGCATGTGTGTCATATTCCGTTGAAATTGGCCTGTAAGGCATGTCCGTTTTATTTTTCAAACTGTGATTACAGCTTAGTTCTTCAAAGTGTTTGCTTCAAGTATGTGTCACATTTTAAAATGTTTTGGCCATTACTTCCCTCAAGACATTTTGAGGGCAGGTTTCACTTACAGCCCTGCAGTACTTGTTCATATGAAGTGACCATTAGCACAGGCTTTACAGCTGCTTTTGCAGGTAACGGCCAGAGGGCGGCATCCTTTCTACGATCCCCACTCTGGTAACTAGGGAAACAGACCTCCCGGCCAGCGGTGTTCCTCGCTGATAAATTAGAGTGGAATGTGCCCGGGTAAACCCACAGAAGCTGATATCTCCTTCCTTTTGTTTGTTTTTTAAATTTAATTTATAGTTTTTATTGGAGAAATATTCCATTGTGTACATGGACCACTTCTTCTTGGTTCCTTCCTCTGATGATGGACATTTTCATTGCTTCCAAGTGATGGCTATAGTAAATATTGCTGGAGTGCAGGATTGCCAGCCTGTGACTTTTTGATTCTCATTTTCTCAGGAGATAGGCCCAGCAGTGGGTGTGATTGATGGACTGGTAGCTCAATGTTTCCCTTTTCAAAGCACCTCCATTGTGTTTTCATTAGTGGCTCTTACCACATGGCCCTTAGAACCGAGGGTACGCATTTCTCCACAATCCCTTCAGCATTTATTGTTTGCACCGTTTTCGCTAATGGCCATTCTGACTGCTGTGAGCTGATAGGTTTTTCTAATTTGGGTTTGCATGTCTTTAAAAATTCCTAAAATTCAACATTTTCCCACGCCTTTTCCTTTCTGTGAAAAAAAAACAGAAAAAAGTATGAGTACCATATACGTCTTGAATTTGTCTTCTTGGAAGGTTGCCCTCTTTTGAATTTATTACTCGATTTTCGACCCCAGGCCTTTTTTGGAGGGCAGGTGTCATTTACAGAACTGCAACGTTGGTGAATATTTAGGGACCTTTAGCAATGGGTTTAAAGCTGCTGTTAAGGGAAACGGCCACAAGGAGGCAGCATTTCTCCGTTGTCAAATCTGGGTACTAGGGCAGCAGAGTCTTTCTGGAAGTCGTGTTCCTAGGTTGTAAATTAGAATGGAATGTGCTAGGAGAAACCCCCATTAGTGTATGTCTCATTACTTCTTTTTTTTTAAATTTTTTAATTGGGGTATAGATTAGAATATTATTTGTCCTAGGTTTACAATATCTGGTTCATTTGTACATTATATATGTCTATGCATGTACAGATCCTCTTCCCAGGTAAAATATTACAGAGTGTTCCGTAGACCTCCCTTGCTATAGGGTCGGTCTTTTTGATATACGTATATGATATGAATTTGTATCCATATAGTAACACTGATGTTAATTGATCCATTCCCCCCCACCTTTCCTTTTAGATGAGCATAGTTTGTTTTCTAAGTCTGTGAGTGTCTTTCTCTGTGGAAATAGGTTCATTTGTGTCAGTTATTAGATAACGCCTATAAGTGATATCATAGGATAGAGGTCTTTTGCTTTCCGACTTACCTCATGTCTTGTGATTATCTCCAGGCTCATCTGTGGTGCCTCAAAGAGCAGTGTTTCATTGTTTTCCATGGCTAAGATTCCATCGTGTACATGGACCACTACTTTTTATCCATTCACCTGTTGATGGACATTTTGGTAGCTTCACTGTCTTGGCTATTGTGAATAAGGCTGCAGTGCAGCTTTTGCAGCCTGTGTCTTCTCGATTCTGGTCTTCTCAGGTGACAGACCCAGTGGTTCACCTGCTGGATTGAATGGTACCTCAATTTTTCCTTTTCAACGCAGCTCCTTTCTGTTCTCATTATTGGCTGTTACCCTTTCACATCTCACCAGCAAGTAGAGGGTACAGAGTTCTCTAAAACGCCTGCAGCCTTTATTGTTTGTAGACCTTTTGCTGATGGTCAGTCGACTGGGGAGAGTTGAAACCTTTTTGTAGATTAGATTGCATGAGTCTAATACTTCCTGAGGTTGAGCTTTTATCCATTTTCCTTTTCTTTAAAGAGAGTGAGTAAAACTTACCACCTCATACTATCTTCCTGAAAGATTTGCCTGTTTTGAATTTTTTTGTTCATTCCCCACCTCAGCACAATTTTGGAGGGCAGGTGTCCTTTACTGCCCCAAGTCCTTGTGAATGTTCAGTGACCATTAGCTGTGGGTTTAAAGCCGCTCTTGTGGGAAACGGCCGCAAGGCGGCAGCATTTCTCCTTTACCAAATCTGGTTACTAGGGCAACAGAGCCTTAATGGAAGTCGTGTTGTAGGTTGTAAATTAGAATGGAATGTGCCAGGAAAAAGCCCTTTATGTTTATGGCTCATTACTTCTTATGCGTATTTTTAACTCTTTTTTATTTTTTATCACAGCAAATTTGATTACAACGTTTTGTTTATTCTAGGTGTGCAAGATGTGGTTCTTTCACAAATATACATGTATCTATTATTCGTCGGATCCTTTTTCCATGTAGATTATGACAGAATATTGAGTAGTCCTCTCTTGGTATTCCGTAGGTATTTGGTGATTATATATTTCACATGTGTTTGTATATCTCTGTTAACCCCAATGTCGTAATGTATCTACTCCTCACACCTTTCCATTTGGTGAACCATAAGTTTAATGAACCTGTGATTGCCCTTCTCTGTGGAAATATCTTCATTGGTATCGAATTTTAGGTAACACCTATAAGTGATGTGATAGGACCTGTGTCTTTCGCTTTCTCACTTACCACAAGTTGCGTGATTACTTCTAGACTCACCTATGGTGCTGCAAATGGCACTGTTTCATTCTTTCGCTAACTAATATTCCATCTCGACATGTAGCAGTTCTTCCTGGTCCACCCATCTGTTGGTGGACTTTTTGGTTACTTCCATATCTTGGCTATTGTAATACTGTGCAGTGCACATTTGTCTGCCTGTGTCTTTCCAATTCTGTCTTCCTAGGTTATAGGTCCAGGAATGGGCCGGCTGGATCATACGGGAGCTCAATGTTTACCTTTTAAAGGCCCCTCCATTCTGTTCTCATTAGTGGCTCTTTCCAGGTTATGTCCCTCTTAAAGTTCACGGTATGCATTTCTCCACAACACCTTCAGCATTTACTGTTTATAGATTTCTTGCTGATGGCGATTCTGACTGGTGTGAGCTGATACCAATTTGTGGTTGAATCTGCATGTGTGTCATATTCCGTTGAAATTGGCCTGTAAGGCATGTCCGTTTTATTTTTCAAACTGTGATTACAGCTTAGTTCTTCAAAGTGTTTGCTTCAAGTATGTGTCACATTTTAAAATGTTTTGGCCATTACTTCCCTCAAGACATTTTGAGGGCAGGTTTCACTTACAGCCCTGCAGTACTTGTTCATATGAAGTGACCATTAGCACAGGCTTTACAGCTGCTTTTGCAGGTAACGGCCAGAGGGCGGCATCCTTTCTACGATCCCCACTCTGGTAACTAGGGAAACAGACCTCCCGGCCAGCGGTGTTCCTCGCTGATAAATTAGAGTGGAATGTGCCCGGGTAAACCCACAGAAGCTGATATCTCCTTCCTTTTGTTTGTTTTTTAAATTTAATTTATAGTTTTTATTGGAGAAATATTCCATTGTGTACATGGACCACTTCTTCTTGGTTCCTTCCTCTGATGATGGACATTTTCATTGCTTCCAAGTGATGGCTATAGTAAATATTGCTGGAGTGCAGGATTGCCAGCCTGTGACTTTTTGATTCTCATTTTCTCAGGAGATAGGCCCAGCAGTGGGTGTGATTGATGGACTGGTAGCTCAATGTTTCCCTTTTCAAAGCACCTCCATTGTGTTTTCATTAGTGGCTCTTACCACATGGCCCTTAGAACCGAGGGTACGCATTTCTCCACAATCCCTTCAGCATTTATTGTTTGCACCGTTTTCGCTAATGGCCATTCTGACTGCTGTGAGCTGATAGGTTTTTCTAATTTGGGTTTGCATGTCTTTAAAAATTCCTAAAATTCAACATTTTCCCACGCCTTTTCCTTTCTGTGAAAAAAAAACAGAAAAAAGTATGAGTACCATATACGTCTTGAATTTGTCTTCTTGGAAGGTTGCCCTCTTTTGAATTTATTACTCGATTTTCGACCCCAGGCCTTTTTTGGAGGGCAGGTGTCATTTACAGAACTGCAACGTTGGTGAATATTTAGGGACCTTTAGCAATGGGTTTAAAGCTGCTGTTAAGGGAAACGGCCACAAGGAGGCAGCATTTCTCCGTTGTCAAATCTGGGTACTAGGGCAGCAGAGTCTTTCTGGAAGTCGTGTTCCTAGGTTGTAAATTAGAATGGAATGTGCTAGGAGAAACCCCCATTAGTGTATGTCTCATTACTTCTTTTTTTTTAAATTTTTTAATTGGGGTATAGATTAGAATATTATTTGTCCTAGGTTTACAATATCTGGTTCATTTGTACATTATATATGTCTATGCATGTACAGATCCTCTTCCCAGGTAAAATATTACAGAGTGTTCCGTAGACCTCCCTTGCTATAGGGTCGGTCTTTTTGATATACGTATATGATATGAATTTGTATCCATATAGTAACACTGATGTTAATTGATCCATTCCCCCCCACCTTTCCTTTTAGATGAGCATAGTTTGTTTTCTAAGTCTGTGAGTGTCTTTCTCTGTGGAAATAGGTTCATTTGTGTCAGTTATTAGATAACGCCTATAAGTGATATCATAGGATAGAGGTCTTTTGCTTTCCGACTTACCTCATGTCTTGTGATTATCTCCAGGCTCATCTGTGGTGCCTCAAAGAGCAGTGTTTCATTGTTTTCCATGGCTAAGATTCCATCGTGTACATGGACCACTACTTTTTATCCATTCACCTGTTGATGGACATTTTGGTAGCTTCACTGTCTTGGCTATTGTGAATAAGGCTGCAGTGCAGCTTTTGCAGCCTGTGTCTTCTCGATTCTGGTCTTCTCAGGTGACAGACCCAGTGGTTCACCTGCTGGATTGAATGGTACCTCAATTTTTCCTTTTCAACGCAGCTCCTTTCTGTTCTCATTATTGGCTGTTACCCTTTCACATCTCACCAGCAAGTAGAGGGTACAGAGTTCTCTAAAACGCCTGCAGCCTTTATTGTTTGTAGACCTTTTGCTGATGGTCAGTCGACTGGGGAGAGTTGAAACCTTTTTGTAGATTAGATTGCATGAGTCTAATACTTCCTGAGGTTGAGCTTTTATCCATTTTCCTTTTCTTTAAAGAGAGTGAGTAAAACTTACCACCTCATACTATCTTCCTGAAAGATTTGCCTGTTTTGAATTTTTTTGTTCATTCCCCACCTCAGCACAATTTTGGAGGGCAGGTGTCCTTTACTGCCCCAAGTCCTTGTGAATGTTCAGTGACCATTAGCTGTGGGTTTAAAGCCGCTCTTGTGGGAAACGGCCGCAAGGCGGCAGCATTTCTCCTTTACCAAATCTGGTTACTAGGGCAACAGAGCCTTAATGGAAGTCGTGTTGTAGGTTGTAAATTAGAATGGAATGTGCCAGGAAAAAGCCCTTTATGTTTATGGCTCATTACTTCTTATGCGTATTTTTAACTCTTTTTTATTTTTTATCACAGCAAATTTGATTACAACGTTTTGTTTATTCTAGGTGTGCAAGATGTGGTTCTTTCACAAATATACATGTATCTATTATTCGTCGGATCCTTTTTCCATGTAGATTATGAGAGAATATTGAGTAGTCCTCTCTTGGTATTCCGTAGGTATTTGGTGATTATATATTTCACATGTGTTTGTATATCTCTGTTAACCCCAATGTCGTAATGTATCTACTCCTCACACCTTTCCATTTGGTGAACCATAAGTTTAATGAACCTGTGATTGCCCTTCTCTGTGGAAATATCTTCATTGGTATCGAATTTTAGGTAACACCTATAAGTGATATGATAGGACCTGTGTCTTTCGCTTTCTCACTTACCACAAGTTGCGTGATTACTTCTAGACTCACCTATGGTGCTGCAAATGGCACTGTTTCATTCTTTCGCTAACTAATATTCCATCTCGACATGTAGCAGTTCTTCCTGGTCCACCCATCTGTTGGTGGACTTTTTGGTTACTTCCATATCTTGGCTATTGTAATACTGTGCAGTGCACATTTGTCTGCCTGTGTCTTTCCAATTCTGTCTTCCTAGGTTATAGGTCCAGGAATGGGCCGGCTGGATCATACGGGAGCTCAATGTTTACCTTTTAAAGGCCCCTCCATTCTGTTCTCATTAGTGGCTCTTTCCAGGTTATGTCCCTCTTAAAGTTCACGGTATGCATTTCTCCACAACACCTTCAGCATTTACTGTTTATAGATTTCTTGCTGATGGCGATTCTGACTGGTGTGAGCTGATACCAATTTGTGGTTGAATCTGCATGTGTGTCATATTCCGTTGAAATTGGCCTGTAAGGCATGTCCATTTTATTTTTCAAACTGTGATTACAGCTTAGTTCTTCAAAGTGTTTGCTTCAAGTATGTGTCACATTTTAAAATGTTTTGGCCATTACTTCCCTCAAGACATTTTGAGGGCAGGTTTCACTTACAGCCCTGCAGTACTTGTTCATATGAAGTGACCATTAGCACAGGCTTTACAGCTGCTTTTGCAGGTAACGGCCAGAGGGCGGCATCCTTTCTACGATCCCCACTCTGGTAACTAGGGAAACAGACCTCCCGGCCAGCGGTGTTCCTCGCTGATAAATTAGAGTGGAATGTGCCCGGGTAAACCCACAGAAGCTGATATCTCCTTCCTTTTGTTTGTTTTTTAAATTTAATTTATAGTTTTTATTGGAGAAATATTCCATTGTGTACATGGACCACTTCTTCTTGGTTCCTTCCTCTGATGATGGACATTTTCATTGCTTCCAAGTGATGGCTATAGTAAATATTGCTGGAGTGCAGGATTGCCAGCCTGTGACTTTTTGATTCTCATTTTCTCAGGAGATAGGCCCAGCAGTGGGTGTGATTGATGGACTGGTAGCTCAATGTTTCCCTTTTCAAAGCACCTCCATTGTGTTTTCATTAGTGGCTCTTACCACATGGCCCTTAGAACCGAGGGTACGCATTTCTCCACAATCCCTTCAGCATTTATTGTTTGCACCGTTTTCGCTAATGGCCATTCTGACTGCTGTGAGCTGATAGGTTTTTCTAATTTGGGTTTGCATGTCTTTAAAAATTCCTAAAATTCAACATTTTCCCACGCCTTTTCCTTTCTGTGAAAAAAAAAACAGAAAAAAGTATGAGTACCATATACGTCTTGAATTTGTCTTCTTGGAAGGTTGCCCTCTTTTGAATTTATTACTCGATTTTCGACCCCAGGCCTTTTTTGGAGGGCAGGTGTCATTTACAGAACTGCAACGTTGGTGAATATTTAGGGACCTTTAGCAATGGGTTTAAAGCTGCTGTTAAGGGAAACGGCCACAAGGAGGCAGCATTTCTCCGTTGTCAAATCTGGGTACTAGGGCAGCAGAGTCTTTCTGGAAGTCGTGTTCCTAGGTTGTAAATTAGAATGGAATGTGCTAGGAGAAACCCCCATTAGTGTATGTCTCATTACTTCTTTTTTTTTAAATTTTTTAATTGGGGTATAGATTAGAATATTATTTGTCCTAGGTTTACAATATCTGGTTCATTTGTACATTATATATGTCTATGCATGTACAGATCCTCTTCCCAGGTAAAATATTACAGAGTGTTCCGTAGACCTCCCTTGCTATAGGGTCGGTCTTTTTGATATACGTATATGATATGAATTTGTATCCATATAGTAACACTGATGTTAATTGATCCATTCCCCCCCACCTTTCCTTTTAGATGAGCATAGTTTGTTTTCTAAGTCTGTGAGTGTCTTTCTCTGTGGAAATAGGTTCATTTGTGTCAGTTATTAGATAACGCCTATAAGTGATATCATAGGATAGAGGTCTTTTGCTTTCCGACTTACCTCATGTCTTGTGATTATCTCCAGGCTCATCTGTGGTGCCTCAAAGAGCAGTGTTTCATTGTTTTCCATGGCTAAGATTCCATCGTGTACATGGACCACTACTTTTTATCCATTCACCTGTTGATGGACATTTTGGTAGCTTCACTGTCTTGGCTATTGTGAATAAGGCTGCAGTGCAGCTTTTGCAGCCTGTGTCTTCTCGATTCTGGTCTTCTCAGGTGACAGACCCAGTGGTTCACCTGCTGGATTGAATGGTACCTCAATTTTTCCTTTTCAACGCAGCTCCTTTCTGTTCTCATTATTGGCTGTTACCCTTTCACATCTCACCAGCAAGTAGAGGGTACAGAGTTCTCTAAAACGCCTGCAGCCTTTATTGTTTGTAGACCTTTTGCTGATGGTCAGTCGACTGGGGAGAGTTGAAACCTTTTTGTAGATTAGATTGCATGAGTCTAATACTTCCTGAGGTTGAGCTTTTATCCATTTTCCTTTTCTTTAAAGAGAGTGAGTAAAACTTACCACCTCATACTATCTTCCTGAAAGATTTGCCTGTTTTGAATTTTTTTGTTCATTCCCCACCTCAGCACAATTTTGGAGGGCAGGTGTCCTTTACTGCCCCAAGTCCTTGTGAATGTTCAGTGACCATTAGCTGTGGGTTTAAAGCCGCTCTTGTGGGAAACGGCCGCAAGGCGGCAGCATTTCTCCTTTACCAAATCTGGTTACTAGGGCAACAGAGCCTTAATGGAAGTCGTGTTGTAGGTTGTAAATTAGAATGGAATGTGCCAGGAAAAAGCCCTTTATGTTTATGGCTCATTACTTCTTATGCGTATTTTTAACTCTTTTTTATTTTTTATCACAGCAAATTTGATTACAACGTTTTGTTTATTCTAGGTGTGCAAGATGTGGTTCTTTCACAAATATACATGTATCTATTATTCGTCGGATCCTTTTTCCATGTAGATTATGACAGAATATTGAGTAGTCCTCTCTTGGTATTCCGTAGGTATTTGGTGATTATATATTTCACATGTGTTTGTATATCTCTGTTAACCCCAATGTCGTAATGTATCTACTCCTCACACCTTTCCATTTGGTGAACCATAAGTTTAATGAACCTGTGATTGCCCTTCTCTGTGGAAATATCTTCATTGGTATCGAATTTTAGGTAACACCTATAAGTGATATGATAGGACCTGTGTCTTTCGCTTTCTCACTTACCACAAGTTGCGTGATTACTTCTAGACTCACCTATGGTGCTGCAAATGGCACTGTTTCATTCTTTCGCTAACTAATATTCCATCTCGACATGTAGCAGTTCTTCCTGGTCCACCCATCTGTTGGTGGACTTTTTGGTTACTTCCATATCTTGGCTATTGTAATACTGTGCAGTGCACATTTGTCTGCCTGTGTCTTTCCAATTCTGTCTTCCTAGGTTATAGGTCCAGGAATGGGCCGGCTGGATCATACGGGAGCTCAATGTTTACCTTTTAAAGGCCCCTCCATTCTGTTCTCATTAGTGGCTCTTTCCAGGTTATGTCCCTCTTAAAGTTCACGGTATGCATTTCTCCACAACACCTTCAGCATTTACTGTTTATAGATTTCTTGCTGATGGCGATTCTGACTGGTGTGAGCTGATACCAATTTGTGGTTGAATCTGCATGTGTGTCATATTCCGTTGAAATTGGCCTGTAAGGCATGTCCGTTTTATTTTTCAAACTGTGATTACAGCTTAGTTCTTCAAAGTGTTTGCTTCAAGTATGTGTCACATTTTAAAATGTTTTGGCCATTACTTCCCTCAAGACATTTTGAGGGCAGGTTTCACTTACAGCCCTGCAGTACTTGTTCATATGAAGTGACCATTAGCACAGGCTTTACAGCTGCTTTTGCAGGTAACGGCCAGAGGGCGGCATCCTTTCTACGATCCCCACTCTGGTAACTAGGGAAACAGACCTCCCGGCCAGCGGTGTTCCTCGCTGATAAATTAGAGTGGAATGTGCCCGGGTAAACCCACAGAAGCTGATATCTCCTTCCTTTTGTTTGTTTTTTAAATTTAATTTATAGTTTTTATTGGAGAAATATTCCATTGTGTACATGGACCACTTCTTCTTGGTTCCTTCCTCTGATGATGGACATTTTCATTGCTTCCAAGTGATGGCTATAGTAAATATTGCTGGAGTGCAGGATTGCCAGCCTGTGACTTTTTGATTCTCATTTTCTCAGGAGATAGGCCCAGCAGTGGGTGTGATTGATGGACTGGTAGCTCAATGTTTCCCTTTTCAAAGCACCTCCATTGTGTTTTCATTAGTGGCTCTTACCACATGGCCCTTAGAACCGAGGGTACGCATTTCTCCACAATCCCTTCAGCATTTATTGTTTGCACCGTTTTCGCTAATGGCCATTCTGACTGCTGTGAGCTGATAGGTTTTTCTAATTTGGGTTTGCATGTCTTTAAAAATTCCTAAAATTCAACATTTTCCCACGCCTTTTCCTTTCTGTGAAAAAAAAACAGAAAAAAGTATGAGTACCATATACGTCTTGAATTTGTCTTCTTGGAAGGTTGCCCTCTTTTGAATTTATTACTCGATTTTCGACCCCAGGCCTTTTTTGGAGGGCAGGTGTCATTTACAGAACTGCAACGTTGGTGAATATTTAGGGACCTTTAGCAATGGGTTTAAAGCTGCTGTTAAGGGAAACGGCCACAAGGAGGCAGCATTTCTCCGTTGTCAAATCTGGGTACTAGGGCAGCAGAGTCTTTCTGGAAGTCGTGTTCCTAGGTTGTAAATTAGAATGGAATGTGCTAGGAGAAACCCCCATTAGTGTATGTCTCATTACTTCTTTTTTTTTAAATTTTTTAATTGGGGTATAGATTAGAATATTATTTGTCCTAGGTTTACAATATCTGGTTCATTTGTACATTATATATGTCTATGCATGTACAGATCCTCTTCCCAGGTAAAATATTACAGAGTGTTCCGTAGACCTCCCTTGCTATAGGGTCGGTCTTTTTGATATACGTATATGATATGAATTTGTATCCATATAGTAACACTGATGTTAATTGATCCATTCCCCCCCACCTTTCCTTTTAGATGAGCATAGTTTGTTTTCTAAGTCTGTGAGTGTCTTTCTCTGTGGAAATAGGTTCATTTGTGTCAGTTATTAGATAACGCCTATAAGTGATATCATAGGATAGAGGTCTTTTGCTTTCCGACTTACCTCATGTCTTGTGATTATCTCCAGGCTCATCTGTGGTGCCTCAAAGAGCAGTGTTTCATTGTTTTCCATGGCTAAGATTCCATCGTGTACATGGACCACTACTTTTTATCCATTCACCTGTTGATGGACATTTTGGTAGCTTCACTGTCTTGGCTATTGTGAATAAGGCTGCAGTGCAGCTTTTGCAGCCTGTGTCTTCTCGATTCTGGTCTTCTCAGGTGACAGACCCAGTGGTTCACCTGCTGGATTGAATGGTACCTCAATTTTTCCTTTTCAACGCAGCTCCTTTCTGTTCTCATTATTGGCTGTTACCCTTTCACATCTCACCAGCAAGTAGAGGGTACAGAGTTCTCTAAAACGCCTGCAGCCTTTATTGTTTGTAGACCTTTTGCTGATGGTCAGTCGACTGGGGAGAGTTGAAACCTTTTTGTAGATTAGATTGCATGAGTCTAATACTTCCTGAGGTTGAGCTTTTATCCATTTTCCTTTTCTTTAAAGAGAGTGAGTAAAACTTACCACCTCATACTATCTTCCTGAAAGATTTGCCTGTTTTGAATTTTTTTGTTCATTCCCCACCTCAGCACAATTTTGGAGGGCAGGTGTCCTTTACTGCCCCAAGTCCTTGTGAATGTTCAGTGACCATTAGCTGTGGGTTTAAAGCCGCTCTTGTGGGAAACGGCCGCAAGGCGGCAGCATTTCTCCTTTACCAAATCTGGTTACTAGGGCAACAGAGCCTTAATGGAAGTCGTGTTGTAGGTTGTAAATTAGAATGGAATGTGCCAGGAAAAAGCCCTTTATGTTTATGGCTCATTACTTCTTATGCGTATTTTTAACTCTTTTTTATTTTTTATCACAGCAAATTTGATTACAACGTTTTGTTTATTCTAGGTGTGCAAGATGTGGTTCTTTCACAAATATACATGTATCTATTATTCGTCGGATCCTTTTTCCATGTAGATTATGAGAGAATATTGAGTAGTCCTCTCTTGGTATTCCGTAGGTATTTGGTGATTATATATTTCACATGTGTTTGTATATCTCTGTTAACCCCAATGTCGTAATGTATCTACTCCTCACACCTTTCCATTTGGTGAACCATAAGTTTAATGAACCTGTGATTGCCCTTCTCTGTGGAAATATCTTCATTGGTATCGAATTTTAGGTAACACCTATAAGTGATATGATAGGACCTGTGTCTTTCGCTTTCTCACTTACCACAAGTTGCGTGATTACTTCTAGACTCACCTATGGTGCTGCAAATGGCACTGTTTCATTCTTTCGCTAACTAATATTCCATCTCGACATGTAGCAGTTCTTCCTGGTCCACCCATCTGTTGGTGGACTTTTTGGTTACTTCCATATCTTGGCTATTGTAATACTGTGCAGTGCACATTTGTCTGCCTGTGTCTTTCCAATTCTGTCTTCCTAGGTTATAGGTCCAGGAATGGGCCGGCTGGATCATACGGGAGCTCAATGTTTACCTTTTAAAGGCCCCTCCATTCTGTTCTCATTAGTGGCTCTTTCCAGGTTATGTCCCTCTTAAAGTTCACGGTATGCATTTCTCCACAACACCTTCAGCATTTACTGTTTATAGATTTCTTGCTGATGGCGATTCTGACTGGTGTGAGCTGATACCAATTTGTGGTTGAATCTGCATGTGTGTCATATTCCGTTGAAATTGGCCTGTAAGGCATGTCCGTTTTATTTTTCAAACTGTGATTACAGCTTAGTTCTTCAAAGTGTTTGCTTCAAGTATGTGTCACATTTTAAAATGTTTTGGCCATTACTTCCCTCAAGACATTTTGAGGGCAGGTTTCACTTACAGCCCTGCAGTACTTGTTCATATGAAGTGACCATTAGCACAGGCTTTACAGCTGCTTTTGCAGGTAACGGCCAGAGGGCGGCATCCTTTCTACGATCCCCACTCTGGTAACTAGGGAAACAGACCTCCCGGCCAGCGGTGTTCCTCGCTGATAAATTAGAGTGGAATGTGCCCGGGTAAACCCACAGAAGCTGATATCTCCTTCCTTTTGTTTGTTTTTTAAATTTAATTTATAGTTTTTATTGGAGAAATATTCCATTGTGTACATGGACCACTTCTTCTTGGTTCCTTCCTCTGATGATGGACATTTTCATTGCTTCCAAGTGATGGCTATAGTAAATATTGCTGGAGTGCAGGATTGCCAGCCTGTGACTTTTTGATTCTCATTTTCTCAGGAGATAGGCCCAGCAGTGGGTGTGATTGATGGACTGGTAGCTCAATGTTTCCCTTTTCAAAGCACCTCCATTGTGTTTTCATTAGTGGCTCTTACCACATGGCCCTTAGAACCGAGGGTACGCATTTCTCCACAATCCCTTCAGCATTTATTGTTTGCACCGTTTTCGCTAATGGCCATTCTGACTGCTGTGAGCTGATAGGTTTTTCTAATTTGGGTTTGCATGTCTTTAAAAATTCCTAAAATTCAACATTTTCCCACGCCTTTTCCTTTCTGTGAAAAAAAAACAGAAAAAAGTATGAGTACCATATACGTCTTGAATTTGTCTTCTTGGAAGGTTGCCCTCTTTTGAATTTATTACTCGATTTTCGACCCCAGGCCTTTTTTGGAGGGCAGGTGTCATTTACAGAACTGCAACGTTGGTGAATATTTAGGGACCTTTAGCAATGGGTTTAAAGCTGCTGTTAAGGGAAACGGCCACAAGGAGGCAGCATTTCTCCGTTGTCAAATCTGGGTACTAGGGCAGCAGAGTCTTTCTGGAAGTCGTGTTCCTAGGTTGTAAATTAGAATGGAATGTGCTAGGAGAAACCCCCATTAGTGTATGTCTCATTACTTCTTTTTTTTTAAATTTTTTAATTGGGGTATAGATTAGAATATTATTTGTCCTAGGTTTACAATATCTGGTTCATTTGTACATTATATATGTCTATGCATGTACAGATCCTCTTCCCAGGTAAAATATTACAGAGTGTTCCGTAGACCTCCCTTGCTATAGGGTCGGTCTTTTTGATATACGTATATGATATGAATTTGTATCCATATAGTAACACTGATGTTAATTGATCCATTCCCCCCCACCTTTCCTTTTAGATGAGCATAGTTTGTTTTCTAAGTCTGTGAGTGTCTTTCTCTGTGGAAATAGGTTCATTTGTGTCAGTTATTAGATAACGCCTATAAGTGATATCATAGGATAGAGGTCTTTTGCTTTCCGACTTACCTCATGTCTTGTGATTATCTCCAGGCTCATCTGTGGTGCCTCAAAGAGCAGTGTTTCATTGTTTTCCATGGCTAAGATTCCATCGTGTACATGGACCACTACTTTTTATCCATTCACCTGTTGATGGACATTTTGGTAGCTTCACTGTCTTGGCTATTGTGAATAAGGCTGCAGTGCAGCTTTTGCAGCCTGTGTCTTCTCGATTCTGGTCTTCTCAGGTGACAGACCCAGTGGTTCACCTGCTGGATTGAATGGTACCTCAATTTTTCCTTTTCAACGCAGCTCCTTTCTGTTCTCATTATTGGCTGTTACCCTTTCACATCTCACCAGCAAGTAGAGGGTACAGAGTTCTCTAAAACGCCTGCAGCCTTTATTGTTTGTAGACCTTTTGCTGATGGTCAGTCGACTGGGGAGAGTTGAAACCTTTTTGTAGATTAGATTGCATGAGTCTAATACTTCCTGAGGTTGAGCTTTTATCCATTTTCCTTTTCTTTAAAGAGAGTGAGTAAAACTTACCACCTCATACTATCTTCCTGAAAGATTTGCCTGTTTTGAATTTTTTTGTTCATTCCCCACCTCAGCACAATTTTGGAGGGCAGGTGTCCTTTACTGCCCCAAGTCCTTGTGAATGTTCAGTGACCATTAGCTGTGGGTTTAAAGCCGCTCTTGTGGGAAACGGCCGCAAGGCGGCAGCATTTCTCCTTTACCAAATCTGGTTACTAGGGCAACAGAGCCTTAATGGAAGTCGTGTTGTAGGTTGTAAATTAGAATGGAATGTGCCAGGAAAAAGCCCTTTATGTTTATGGCTCATTACTTCTTATGCGTATTTTTAACTCTTTTTTATTTTTTATCACAGCAAATTTGATTACAACGTTTTGTTTATTCTAGGTGTGCAAGATGTGGTTCTTTCAGAAATATACATGTATCTATTATTCGTCGGATCCTTTTTCCATGTAGATTATGAGAGAATATTGAGTAGTCCTCTCTTGGTATTCCGTAGGTATTTGGTGATTATATATTTCACATGTGTTTGTATATCTCTGTTAACCCCAATGTCGTAATGTATCTACTCCTCACACCTTTCCATTTGGTGAACCATAAGTTTAATGAACCTGTGATTGCCCTTCTCTGTGGAAATATCTTCATTGGTATCGAATTTTAGGTAACACCTATAAGTGATATGATAGGACCTGTGTCTTTCGCTTTCTCACTTACCACAAGTTGCGTGATTACTTCTAGACTCACCTATGGTGCTGCAAATGGCACTGTTTCATTCTTTCGCTAACTAATATTCCATCTCGACATGTAGCAGTTCTTCCTGGTCCACCCATCTGTTGGTGGACTTTTTGGTTACTTCCATATCTTGGCTATTGTAATACTGTGCAGTGCACATTTGTCTGCCTGTGTCTTTCCAATTCTGTCTTCCTAGGTTATAGGTCCAGGAATGGGCCGGCTGGATCATACGGGAGCTCAATGTTTACCTTTTAAAGGCCCCTCCATTCTGTTCTCATTAGTGGCTCTTTCCAGGTTATGTCCCTCTTAAAGTTCACGGTATGCATTTCTCCACAACACCTTCAGCATTTACTGTTTATAGATTTCTTGCTGATGGCGATTCTGACTGGTGTGAGCTGATACCAATTTGTGGTTGAATCTGCATGTGTGTCATATTCCGTTGAAATTGGCCTGTAAGGCATGTCCATTTTATTTTTCAAACTGTGATTACAGCTTAGTTCTTCAAAGTGTTTGCTTCAAGTATGTGTCACATTTTAAAATGTTTTGGCCATTACTTCCCTCAAGACATTTTGAGGGCAGGTTTCACTTACAGCCCTGCAGTACTTGTTCATATGAAGTGACCATTAGCACAGGCTTTACAGCTGCTTTTGCAGGTAACGGCCAGAGGGCGGCATCCTTTCTACGATCCCCACTCTGGTAACTAGGGAAACAGACCTCCCGGCCAGCGGTGTTCCTCGCTGATAAATTAGAGTGGAATGTGCCCGGGTAAACCCACAGAAGCTGATATCTCCTTCCTTTTGTTTGTTTTTTAAATTTAATTTATAGTTTTTATTGGAGAAATATTCCATTGTGTACATGGACCACTTCTTCTTGGTTCCTTCCTCTGATGATGGACATTTTCATTGCTTCCAAGTGATGGCTATAGTAAATATTGCTGGAGTGCAGGATTGCCAGCCTGTGACTTTTTGATTCTCATTTTCTCAGGAGATAGGCCCAGCAGTGGGTGTGATTGATGGACTGGTAGCTCAATGTTTCCCTTTTCAAAGCACCTCCATTGTGTTTTCATTAGTGGCTCTTACCACATGGCCCTTAGAACCGAGGGTACGCATTTCTCCACAATCCCTTCAGCATTTATTGTTTGCACCGTTTTCGCTAATGGCCATTCTGACTGCTGTGAGCTGATAGGTTTTTCTAATTTGGGTTTGCATGTCTTTAAAAATTCCTAAAATTCAACATTTTCCCACGCCTTTTCCTTTCTGTGAAAAAAAAAACAGAAAAAAGTATGAGTACCATATACGTCTTGAATTTGTCTTCTTGGAAGGTTGCCCTCTTTTGAATTTATTACTCGATTTTCGACCCCAGGCCTTTTTTGGAGGGCAGGTGTCATTTACAGAACTGCAACGTTGGTGAATATTTAGGGACCTTTAGCAATGGGTTTAAAGCTGCTGTTAAGGGAAACGGCCACAAGGAGGCAGCATTTCTCCGTTGTCAAATCTGGGTACTAGGGCAGCAGAGTCTTTCTGGAAGTCGTGTTCCTAGGTTGTAAATTAGAATGGAATGTGCTAGGAGAAACCCCCATTAGTGTATGTCTCATTACTTCTTTTTTTTTAAATTTTTTAATTGGGGTATAGATTAGAATATTATTTGTCCTAGGTTTACAATATCTGGTTCATTTGTACATTATATATGTCTATGCATGTACAGATCCTCTTCCCAGGTAAAATATTACAGAGTGTTCCGTAGACCTCCCTTGCTATAGGGTCGGTCTTTTTGATATACGTATATGATATGAATTTGTATCCATATAGTAACACTGATGTTAATTGATCCATTCCCCCCCACCTTTCCTTTTAGATGAGCATAGTTTGTTTTCTAAGTCTGTGAGTGTCTTTCTCTGTGGAAATAGGTTCATTTGTGTCAGTTATTAGATAACGCCTATAAGTGATATCATAGGATAGAGGTCTTTTGCTTTCCGACTTACCTCATGTCTTGTGATTATCTCCAGGCTCATCTGTGGTGCCTCAAAGAGCAGTGTTTCATTGTTTTCCATGGCTAAGATTCCATCGTGTACATGGACCACTACTTTTTATCCATTCACCTGTTGATGGACATTTTGGTAGCTTCACTGTCTTGGCTATTGTGAATAAGGCTGCAGTGCAGCTTTTGCAGCCTGTGTCTTCTCGATTCTGGTCTTCTCAGGTGACAGACCCAGTGGTTCACCTGCTGGATTGAATGGTACCTCAATTTTTCCTTTTCAACGCAGCTCCTTTCTGTTCTCATTATTGGCTGTTACCCTTTCACATCTCACCAGCAAGTAGAGGGTACAGAGTTCTCTAAAACGCCTGCAGCCTTTATTGTTTGTAGACCTTTTGCTGATGGTCAGTCGACTGGGGAGAGTTGAAACCTTTTTGTAGATTAGATTGCATGAGTCTAATACTTCCTGAGGTTGAGCTTTTATCCATTTTCCTTTTCTTTAAAGAGAGTGAGTAAAACTTACCACCTCATACTATCTTCCTGAAAGATTTGCCTGTTTTGAATTTTTTTGTTCATTCCCCACCTCAGCACAATTTTGGAGGGCAGGTGTCCTTTACTGCCCCAAGTCCTTGTGAATGTTCAGTGACCATTAGCTGTGGGTTTAAAGCCGCTCTTGTGGGAAACGGCCGCAAGGCGGCAGCATTTCTCCTTTACCAAATCTGGTTACTAGGGCAACAGAGCCTTAATGGAAGTCGTGTTGTAGGTTGTAAATTAGAATGGAATGTGCCAGGAAAAAGCCCTTTATGTTTATGGCTCATTACTTCTTATGCGTATTTTTAACTCTTTTTTATTTTTTATCACAGCAAATTTGATTACAACGTTTTGTTTATTCTAGGTGTGCAAGATGTGGTTCTTTCACAAATATACATGTATCTATTATTCGTCGGATCCTTTTTCCATGTAGATTATGACAGAATATTGAGTAGTCCTCTCTTGGTATTCCGTAGGTATTTGGTGATTATATATTTCACATGTGTTTGTATATCTCTGTTAACCCCAATGTCGTAATGTATCTACTCCTCACACCTTTCCATTTGGTGAACCATAAGTTTAATGAACCTGTGATTGCCCTTCTCTGTGGAAATATCTTCATTGGTATCGAATTTTAGGTAACACCTATAAGTGATATGATAGGACCTGTGTCTTTCGCTTTCTCACTTACCACAAGTTGCGTGATTACTTCTAGACTCACCTATGGTGCTGCAAATGGCACTGTTTCATTCTTTCGCTAACTAATATTCCATCTCGACATGTAGCAGTTCTTCCTGGTCCACCCATCTGTTGGTGGACTTTTTGGTTACTTCCATATCTTGGCTATTGTAATACTGTGCAGTGCACATTTGTCTGCCTGTGTCTTTCCAATTCTGTCTTCCTAGGTTATAGGTCCAGGAATGGGCCGGCTGGATCATACGGGAGCTCAATGTTTACCTTTTAAAGGCCCCTCCATTCTGTTCTCATTAGTGGCTCTTTCCAGGTTATGTCCCTCTTAAAGTTCACGGTATGCATTTCTCCACAACACCTTCAGCATTTACTGTTTATAGATTTCTTGCTGATGGCGATTCTGACTGGTGTGAGCTGATACCAATTTGTGGTTGAATCTGCATGTGTGTCATATTCCGTTGAAATTGGCCTGTAAGGCATGTCCGTTTTATTTTTCAAACTGTGATTACAGCTTAGTTCTTCAAAGTGTTTGCTTCAAGTATGTGTCACATTTTAAAATGTTTTGGCCATTACTTCCCTCAAGACATTTTGAGGGCAGGTTTCACTTACAGCCCTGCAGTACTTGTTCATATGAAGTGACCATTAGCACAGGCTTTACAGCTGCTTTTGCAGGTAACGGCCAGAGGGCGGCATCCTTTCTACGATCCCCACTCTGGTAACTAGGGAAACAGACCTCCCGGCCAGCGGTGTTCCTCGCTGATAAATTAGAGTGGAATGTGCCCGGGTAAACCCACAGAAGCTGATATCTCCTTCCTTTTGTTTGTTTTTTAAATTTAATTTATAGTTTTTATTGGAGAAATATTCCATTGTGTACATGGACCACTTCTTCTTGGTTCCTTCCTCTGATGATGGACATTTTCATTGCTTCCAAGTGATGGCTATAGTAAATATTGCTGGAGTGCAGGATTGCCAGCCTGTGACTTTTTGATTCTCATTTTCTCAGGAGATAGGCCCAGCAGTGGGTGTGATTGATGGACTGGTAGCTCAATGTTTCCCTTTTCAAAGCACCTCCATTGTGTTTTCATTAGTGGCTCTTACCACATGGCCCTTAGAACCGAGGGTACGCATTTCTCCACAATCCCTTCAGCATTTATTGTTTGCACCGTTTTCGCTAATGGCCATTCTGACTGCTGTGAGCTGATAGGTTTTTCTAATTTGGGTTTGCATGTCTTTAAAAATTCCTAAAATTCAACATTTTCCCACGCCTTTTCCTTTCTGTGAAAAAAAAACAGAAAAAAGTATGAGTACCATATACGTCTTGAATTTGTCTTCTTGGAAGGTTGCCCTCTTTTGAATTTATTACTCGATTTTCGACCCCAGGCCTTTTTTGGAGGGCAGGTGTCATTTACAGAACTGCAACGTTGGTGAATATTTAGGGACCTTTAGCAATGGGTTTAAAGCTGCTGTTAAGGGAAAC